>NC_057810.1:277738919-277871405 GCF_018294505.1 Triticum aestivum
TCCGCGCATCAGAAGAATATTGTGGAACACTGCAATGACTTACAAAATTGGCACCAAGGCATTGAGTGCCATTCTAGAAGCAATGAAACTCGTACGCTTCCCACCTGTTGATTCTTGTTCAGAATATCATCCTAATGACTATTCTAACCTCGAGGAGTCAAAGGCAGATGGCCTGTCCTGTTCACCCATCAAGGTGCCTGTTCTAATTTGGCAAGGTTTTATTGATTGCGCATATCTTGCATATGTTGTCTTGCATTTCTTCTACTTTGTTGCACCGCCATCTGCTTAGTTTACTCATCATATAACTCGAGATGCCATGCCCATCCATTATCAATACATATTCCATCTGTCATCATACCATGTTTTTCCACTCAAATGTTGTTCTTGTGCATCAGACATCAAAAAGGAAGAGGGTGATTGCCAAACCTGAAGGAGCACTAGCAAAGTCCTTGAAAAACGTGGTGGTGCCGGAGAAATCAGACAGCGCCCCACTTATATTGGTTGTACAACCAGTGACACAAAACATAGGACCGACTCCAGCAGACTGTACCCATACTACACTGGCCACACCACTAGCCCCACCACACAGGACCTGCACTCCAGCAAAAGGTATACCAATTTCATTTGCCATAGCACCAGCCGTACCACAGAAAAATCCCACTCCAGCAAAAAGTACAGCAAGTCCACCGGCCGAAGACCTTTCCCAACTGCAGAGACGGCCAATTCCTGTAGATTGGAACCCCATTTCATTTATTCCCAATTTAAAAGACAATGCTTTCAATGTTGTTAGGGACTACGTGCATATATTCCCATCATGGGAAGATTATAGTGAAGACAAACACCATTTTCACATCTTCCTGTCCAACTTACGTGTAAGTGCTATTATTCATGGTTATTATTTTCCTGTTTTCTGCTGATCGAACACATCAATGATTTACATTACATTGTTGTAACTAGGCGAGGGTCAATCTGGATAGTCATGACGAGCAAAGCTTGCTTGTGCTTTTCAAGGAAGCATTGCAGCAGTATCGGTGTTACCTGAGGAAATCACACATTGATGACAAGTCTATAAACGAATTTCCGGTGAAGTCTCCTATGCTAAATTTAGAAGACATTGAATGGAAAAACCTTGTTATGCACTAGTCTCGTTCCCAGGATGAGGTACTGTCTATGAAATCACATGACAATTTGAACTTCTACTTTTCCGCATGTGCCTTACGGATCTTTTTTGCAAGAAATCTGCTCGAAGAAGAATTCCGGTTTGAAAAGAACGATAGGTTATCGCAAATATGCTGCCCGCTGCTTTGCTCTTGTTAGTACCTGTTGTCTTGTATCACTGTACTTACATACATACCTGGTTCATTATGTGACAGCAGTATGCATGATAGCTTGCTTATCAATTGTTCGCTCCAAATTATCTGATCTGTATGAATGGTTACATTAGTGTAGAATATATCCAATGCCAATGAATTTTTTAAGCTCTGGATTGTTCTTGTAAGTACATGTTGTCCTTTATCAGTGTACTTATATTGACAGATAGTTATTCATGTACCATCACTCTGCAGCTTATTTTCCTTTGCCCTCCATTTTCTACACATCAGATCTATATTTACTCTTACCATAAGGTTGGTACTGAAGAAGTTTAGCTGTGCATTGCTCTTGGCTGTGCCTTTTGCCTGTATCGCTGCACATACATTTATAGCTACTTGGTTATGTCGCATCACTCTTCATATTATCTTAAATATTCTCCATTTTTTCGTATATTATGACATCTATATTTACTCTTAACAAAATGTAGAATAAAGGCAATTCTTATGAAGCAGATTCTGTGCTAAACTTCTTGAATTACCCCCCCCATCAGCATGGACAAGGGCTTTATAGAGCCTGTCCTCACCAGTAATGTAAGTTTGTCCTTCTCAAGCCTTCAAACTTTGTTGTGTATATTTGGTTACGCATGACTGCAACAACTGTTTATTTTTGGTGTTTGCATCAAATTGCATGTTTAAAGTTTATTATGTAGTTCATAAACAAAAGTTTGTCCTTCTCAATTTAAGTTTTCAGTTGTACAACGAAGTTCCTTCTTCATACCATGTAAATTAAACTATACAGAGCAAGTGATCTTATTTTGCACTGCATGTATGCTTCTGTTCTTCATCCGTAATCCAGTGGTGTGGTGAACCTACCCACTACAGCACAATGTCATATTCTGCAATGTCTTAACTATGAACAATGTCATATCATCCTACTATTATTTAAACCTGTCTCTTTATTTGCCAATCTGAAATGGGATAAATAGACAACACACTAACCATTGATATTTATGAGTTCTTGATCTGTAATCCAGTGGTGTCGTGAAGCTGCCAACTCCTTCACAATGTCATTTCCTGCCATGTCTTGACCTGAACAATACCATATTGTGTTAATGCAATTTTAAAATGTGTCACTTTATTCGTTAGTAAGAAATGTGATGAATTGTCAGCACTGATACTTTTATGTGCAAAACCTGTCATCTATTTGCTTGTTTATCTTTCAGAGTGAGGAAGATATAAGTGTCGAACAAGCGCAGTCTCATCATCTTGCTCAGCTGCTTGCGCTGCAGCTCCCCAGCAGGGCTAACCTTTCTTGAACTCTATTGAAGTGTTGTCGGTTTTGTATATTATTTTGTCGGCATGTTTATTTGCACTGGTGGCGATCTTTGATGCCCAGTGTATGTAATCTGCTGTCTGCTTGTGCTTTATTATCATAGTGGCAAACATTGATGCCCAGTGGATGTAATATGCCGTAATTTCTTTATTGTATAGTCTAGGTTTTTTCTTATTCACGATGCTGCAGTTATTTTACTGTATATATATCCTGTCTTCGTAGTAAACCAGCCAAATCGTAAAATTACGGTACATAATCGGGCCGTCATGCAATCACGATGTATGATCCGCATCATGGGCCCCGTCAAACTGGCCCACTAGTAGATTCGGGCCTTTAATACGCCGAGTAACCCCCGGCCCTCTTTTCCCAAGAAAACTCAATGGGATTTTAGGAGGCTGAGAAGTAGGTTGGGCCTGAAACGTGCCGAATAGCTCACGGGCCGGCAGCAGCCCGAAATGGACCCCGGCCCATGATTGTGCGAATCAAATCACGGGCTTTTAACAGGCCAAGGTTGTCTCGGTCCTTGTTTGGCCCAATCAGATATCGGTTGCGAGCAGGCCGGATGCAAACCGGGCCGTAGTTTGGCCCAACTATATGACGGGCTTTTAACAGGCCAAAATTAATATAGGGCCGAAATATTAAATGGGCCCTTAACAGGCCGAAACTAATATCAGCCGAATTACTAAATGGGCCTTTAGCAAGTGGTCCCAAAAGCATAGCGTCTAGTTAACGGGCCGAATCTGATATGGGCCATAGTTATACCCAAAGCCTCTTAAAGGGCCGGACCAGATTCTGGCCGTGATTTGGCCCAGAAAGTGGGAGGCTTTTAACGGGCCGGATCTCATATGGGCCATTATTAGGCCCGGAACGTGGCAGGCCATTAATGGACCGGATCAAATATGGGACGACATTTGTCCCAAAACATGGCAACCAGTTAATGGGCCGGCCTACTAGGGTTCTCAAAATCTTGTGGGCCTACAGTTGGCCCGACCCATTAATGTCGGTGAAATCTCATGGGCCTTTAGCTGGGCCGGCCCATTATGATCCGCATGAATTTTGTGGGCCTTTACTTGGGCCGGCCCATTATGGCACACAAAAATCTTGTGGGCCTTTACCTGGGCCGGCCCATTATGGCCAGCGAAATCTTGTGGGCCTTTAGCTGGGCCAGCCCATTATGGTCCGCAAAATCTCGTGGGCCTTTAGCTGGGCCGGCCCTTTATGGTCCGCAAAATCTTGTGGGCCTTTAGTTGGGCCGGCCCATTTAAACTTGATGGGCCGTGTCACGTGTCGACGTATCATAGGCGCCTTCTGTCCAATGAGTGGATGACATCTGTCCCAATGATGAGCTGACACATGTTTCCTCCAGCCAGTGATGATTTTACACGTGGAAAATCCCCATTGGTCGGGGCTGTTAACGGGTTATCGGATCCAAAACCCGGCCCGATAGCTTAATGGCGTTCCGTTACGGTGAATGCCACCTGTCAGTCACCCTTGATGAAAGCACTTCTGTGACGCGCGATTTATCGTCATGGAAGTGGACACTTCCATGATGATAATTTTGGTAATGTCATGGAACACTTCTACGATAGCAGAGGTATGACTATCTTGATTCTGTCATAAAATCGTCATGGATGTACATGCATGACAAAAAACGCGACCTACTGTGACAAACATGTATCATCACGGAAGTGTATTTTTTTGTAGTGAAGGGGGCGCCACCCCCTTTCCTTCTCCTACTCCCACTCCTTCCTCCTTTCCCCCTCCATGAGAAGGAATAAAGGGGGGGGGGCGAATCTTACTAGGACTAGGAGTCCTAGTAGGACTCCCCCCTCCTTGGCGCGCCCCCTATGGCTGCCTCCCTCCCTCTCCCTCCTTTATATACGTGGGGAGGGCACCCCTAGAAGACAAAACAATTGTCTTAGCCGTGTGCGGTGCCCCCCTCCACCGTTTACTCCTCCGATAGTATCATCATAGTGCTTATATGAAGCCCTGCGCGGATCACATCACCAACACCGTCATGAAGCCGTCGTGTTGACGGAACTCATCGACTCCATCGACATTCTACTGGATCAAGAGTTCAAGGGACGTCATCGAGCTAAACGTGTGCAGAACTCGGAGGTGCCGTACGTCCGATACTTGATCGGTTGATTCGAGAAGACGTTCGAGTACATCATGTTAAGTTAATGTTTCCGGTTTGGTATACGAGGGTACGTGGACACACTCTTCCCCTCTCGTTGCTATGCATCTCCTTGATAGATCTTGCATGAGCGTAAGAATTTTTTTGAAATTGCATGCTACATTTCCCAACAAATTGCAAGCAATATACTTGGCACTTGGGGGCAAATGCAGGTTATTTCAAACTTTTTTACGACCTAGTTCAAATTGTCAATTTAAACCAGCCCGTGGGGGCTACATATTGGCGTTTTTCAAAGTAAAATGACTATAAGTCCCGGTTCATATTGTTAAGTTAAGTCGGCCCTTGGGGCAACATATTCGGATCTTGGAGTTAATTAGCAGTCTAGCTCATCTTATTATTATGAGATTATGGTTGAAAAGTTGTATAATGTTCATTCAAGGATTAATATCTAAAAGACCCGGCTCCTCCTGATAGGATAAGCCGGCCTTGAAAGGCTACAGTTTGAAGATTATTGTTAAGTCTACAGCATACTCAACCTTTTCCTATCCTCTAGACTTGGCGGCTATATGAATATACATGGAAAGGGATTAGTAACATACCTCATAGCGTTCCTTCATAAGGTTTACTAAACTGGCCTCTAAGTCACGGCTAGTTTGAAGGCGGTTCAGATAACTCACGTGGATGTCACTTGTCTTGAGGGCAACATAATTCTCCAGATCTAGCTTCAATTTGCCTTCTGCTGGCGGCTCTTCTTCGGCATTGTGTTTGGCCAAGACAGTGGGATTCCCAGGCTCTGTATAGCCTGTGCCAGTGATGATGATGTCTGTCAGTGTCAAAACCGACGGATCTCAGGTAGGGGGTCCCGATCTGTGCGTCTAAGGCTAATGGTAACAGGAGGCAAGGGACATGATGTTTTACCCAGGTTCGACCCTCTCGATGGAGGTAAAACCCTACTTCCTGCTTGATTGATCTTGATGATACGAGTATTACAAGAGTTGATCTACCACGAGATCATAGAGGCTAAACCCTAGAAGCTTGCCTATGATGATTATGATCGTCCCTATATGGACCAAACCCTCCGGTTTATATAGACACCGGAGGGGGGCTAGGGTTTACATAGAGTCGGTTACAAAGAAGGAAATCTAATATCCGGATCGCCAAGCTTTTCTTCCATGCAAAGGAGAGTCCCATCCGGACATGGGACGAAGTCTTGACTCTTGTATCTTCACGGTCCATCAGTCCGGCCAAAGTATATAGTCCGGCTGTCCGGATACCCCCTACTCCAGGACTCCCTCAGTAGCCCCTGAACCAGCGCGTAGATTGTCTTCGGGATTGCAAGGCGGGTTCCATCTCCGAATACTCCAAAGTAGATCGAGGATTGTGTCCAGCTTTGCGAAATAATTTCTGCACACCACCGTAGAGAGCACAACACTTCATAAATCTGATTTGCTGACAATTTTTTGTATGGTGTGCTCCTACGCCGTGGCCCGGCCCAACATGAACGGGGTTTTCTTGGCCTGCCTCGATACGCGTTGCGAGGCGGTTTTATTGGCACACCTTGCCAAAGCAGAGATCGTGTTCCCCTTATCACGGGATCTTCCATCAATACGAGTGCGTGCAACCCCACGATGCCTGTTGGTATGACTCCGTGTTTTTAGGTAAGTCCCAAGCGGTTGGGATGAGGACGCTTGAAATTCAACCCCTTTATAGAGGAGCCGAGGCCTATCCCTCTTCTCTACCACTCTTGCGCCTTTTCGCATCTCGAGTTCTAACACCCAAAGCCCAGGCTCAAGCACTTCGGATCTTCAATCATGTCCGGATCCAACCTTCAAGGCCGGTGGATGGCCTCCTCAGTCACAGAGGAGGACATCGTGAAGCTTAGGGAGGTCAAATATCTGACCGCCGACATCAAGCATAGGCTTCCTGCTCCAAGGCAGGCCATCCCTACTCCCGAGCCCAACGAGACCGCCGTATTTGTTTCTCACTTCCTTCGCTGCTTAGGCTTCACCCTTGATCCCTTTGTGAGAGTGCTCATGTTCTATTACGGGCTAGAGTTTCATGATCTAGCTCCGGACGCCATCCTTCACATCTCGTTGTTCATCGTTGTGTGGGAAGCTTTTCGCCATGTCAGCCCGCACTTTGGCTTATGGCTCAAGACCTTCAATGTGAAGCCGAAGATGATTGAAGGGCGACACGCGGAGTGCGGAGGTGCTGTAATAAGCAGGAATGTCGACGCCCCATGGCCAGAGGGAGCCTTCCCAGAGGTGTCCGATCTATGGCAGCGGAGGTGGTTTTACGTCACGGCTCCCAGAGGCATAAAGTGGGTGGCTGCCCCCGACTTCCGTTCGGGCCCTCCGTCTCAACTGGCATCATGGGCCAACGTAGGACGGGATTGTGCGCCTGCTAATGATGTACCAACATTGCAGAGCCGCATCCGGGAGCTTCTTGAGAGGGACATTAGCCTTGTCAGCATAATTCAGGTAATGCTAGTCCGACGGATGTTGCCGTGCAAACGCCGGCCTCTCCGGATGTGGGAGTTCAATCTAGAAGGTCCGCGGACTATTCTGCACTTCTTCGGCATGACGCTCGAAGGGATGTGTAAGTTATTCTTCGGACCACAAGTAAAGTGTCCGGACAACACCGAGGATGCGGGCCTGAGCTGTAACCGCCCAGATACCCAAGTAAGTAACCCAGAAACCGAACACTTCGTTTATATTTATCATAACATTATTCTGAAAATCCTGCGTGGCCTGGAATGGCTCAGCAAGGCGGAGAGAATCAGGTGTCCGGTGCCACTTCCCGAAGGCTCACCTAGTCCCGCCATAGCCAAGATGCTTGGTCGTGTGCTAAGTAAATTGCCCTCGAGGAAAGACGAAGGGAAGAACAGAGAAGCAGAACTTCACACATTGCACATCCAAACCTGGGGAATTGCTACCTCCCCAAAGGAGGATAGCCGGGGAGGGGAATCTAAGGTCTCCTCCCCTCGCGGGAAGAAGAGGTCCGCCTCCGAAGACTTGGAGACGGAGGTGCCCAGAGAAGGGAAGAAAACTACACCAGGGGGCCCTGCCCCGAAGGGCGTCTTCACCACGCCATGCCCGCAAACGGGCCAGCCCTCAGTCGAGCTATAAGTTAGTCGTAAATACAAAGCTAGTGCTTCCTCCTCCGAGAACAGTAACCAGGATACATTTTTTTGTAGTCCGGCTAGCAGCTCTTCTCGACAGAGTTCGTCTTCGGGGGATCTCCTTCTGGAGATGATGGAGAGTGAAACCCCACCAACCTCTCCGCCTCATGGGGCGGGCGACCCCGAGGTGTCGTCACGGAGGAGTCCAGATTTGCCGAGGCCAGAAGCTAGTACTTCGGCCGCCCTGAGCCTGGAGCATTCGACTCCCATGGGAGGTGGTAAGAAGGGTCCGGCATAGTTCGGTGACCGGCCGGATACACTAACGGGCCTGCTGGTGCGATCTGCACTCTTGGAGGATCACCATTCATTAATGAGCACGGTGCTTGAGAAGATTTCATCCGCCACAAGCGGGTTGAATGAAGCTTTTACGAGCCTGCTCAAAGGCTTTGAGGTATGTAATGAAATACGTAATTCTTGATTGTGGCGCATGCGCTAGGTGTGCTCCATATGGATAGTAGCCCCTGAGACTCTGGTTGCCGGCCCAAGGCGGCAAATGGAGGATCACATCGTTGAGTAATGATCATATTGTGTTTATGCACAGGTGGCCAAGGGTTCGGCAGCCGACCGGTCCGTTGAAGTCGCCAAACTGAGGCGACAGATTGGAGTTATTGATGCCAATATCACACTTCTGAACGAGCGGCTTAACGAGTCACAAGATATGTTCTCTGCTTTCCTTATTTGTTATAGGAAAAACTAAGAGGAGCATAATGTTAATGTTATATGCTTGTACTGTAGACGGAGCTGCTGCCGTGGAAGCCCTGAGGGCGGAACTTGCCCTGGCCAAGGAACAAGCCCGGGCTAGCAATGCGGCTTCCCTAAAGGCGGCCGAAGAGTTGAGAGCCGAACAGGATGCTCGTCGCCGAAGCGAAGACAGAATAGCCGAGATGGCTGTGGAGCTGAAAAACGCCGCCGACCGGTATGAGCTCCTTGAAAAAGAGAATAAGGCTAATTCGGCTGACCTGAAGAAGGCCCTTGATGCGGCCAAGTAGACGTGTTTCGAAATTAGGGATGCACGGGAGGAGCTTCGACAGGCCGGAGAAATCGCGGCTGGAAACCCCTATTTATTGCGGATGAAGTTCTTAGATCCGAAGTATGCTCCTCTGGATCGACGCTAGAGCCCTTCAGATGCGTATGCGGATCTGGCGAAGAGTACGCCTGAGGCGGCCAAGTTTTTCGAGGAAGAAAAAGATAATGAAGTGCAAAAGTTGTTCTGGTCGCAATTCAGTGCTCGAACGCGCCCGTTGCCATTGAGCGAGAGGACGGCTGCTGTGGCCGAGCTCCATAGGTTGTCCGGTCTTGCAATGAGGTTTGTAATAGACCATCTATGGCCGAAGGGGCCAAAGTCGGAAAGTTATTTTGGTTTACTACAACAATTCCTTGGTGTCGTGTCGCGAATTGATGCCATGAAAAGGTCGGCATGCATAGAGGGTGCGCGGATGGCTCTTGCCCATGTCAAGGCATATTGGACAAATATGGAGGCCACCATCATTTCCACTCAGAATCCGGCGGGAAGCCAGGATCCGGCCGAGCACATCTTGGAGCAGGTAACAGAAGGTGCTCGTTTAATAGAGGCTCAGTGCTCGAAGAATGTCATGTTCGAGTGACAAATAGTTTTATTGTAATTATGAGGCTATGTTTATACTTTTCGCCCGAAAGTGCTATTGTGCCTCCTGTGCGGCCGTTTTATTTATATATGTATTCTTCACAGTCGTTGGCTTCAGCCCCCACTCATACAATGCGGGGGTGTTCGCGAAAATGTGCGTAATCACACTTGATCCAACGTCTTGGTCCATTAAGGAGGCGATCACACGTCGAACTAGGCAACCGGACTATATAGCTTTAACACTTTCACTTAGCCATAGGAGTTTGACGGTGGGGCTACTTTGTAGCCCCTTGTACCTTTGCGTGCATCCGAATACGGGCGCATGTGTACATGACCAGGAATAGGTCCTTCGTTAATGCGGAGGAATCCTAAAGATTCTGATAAGTCTCCGAGTGGTTGAACAGTCTCTCGCTATATCATGACAGTCAGTTTTCGGCTTTCTCTACTGAGGTGCTCATCCGGAATAACCAGGGCACAATCGCAGAAGTTCTCCTTTGGCCTCCTTAGCTGATAAGAACGGAACCTAAGGCGGCAAACCCAGGAGCCGGGCAAACCGAACATTTGACCAAAGACATGATTCGGAGCTGATGCATATAAGGCCAAACTCGCGACGCCGAACACTCCCGAAGGTATTCGGACTTTATAACATATACTAGGCAAAGTAACACCCTTTATTATGAACCATGTGTTTCCAGGTACGTGCATTAGTCTATCGTGGCGAAATGCCAATAACGGCAGTATCCTCTGTGGGTGTAGTACCCATGGGATGTGTAAGCCAGAAGAGACAATAAAGAAGGTTTACACAGGGGCTTAATCTAAAGAGAAACCTTTGAGTGGGGCCCTGCTGCACGTCTGTGCCTTTATCTCCGTTGTGCCATGTCCTGGGAGGGTGTCGCACGAATGGTGTCTGTAAAAAGGAAAACTCATGTAGAAGAGTATGACGTAAGCGTGCGAAGAGTTGGCTATCACCAATGGATAGTAAAAGTGTAAGGCATTGGCCTGTTAATAAGGTCAGGCCAAGAGTTGGGCTTTATTAAATATCTATCGCCCCTGGTGTCCTCTATGGGATTACATGTGTGGCGCCCATATCAGGTTTATTTGGGCTGCCAGACTCGTCTAACTGTGTCCGTGGTCTTAACGACCAAGCATGCGTTCTGGTATTAGAGGCCGCTTAGAGTCCGGCTGCTGGAGACGTCTCATACTCTTCCGCACATAAGGAACGCTCTGTATTTCCATTGACGGTGATGACGCTACGTGGACCGGGCATCTTGAGTTTAAGGTAGGTGTACTGCGGTACTGCATTGAAGCGGGCGAAGGCCGTTCTCCCGAGCAATGCATGA
This sequence comes from Triticum aestivum, assembly GCF_018294505.1. NCBI lineage: Eukaryota > Viridiplantae > Streptophyta > Magnoliopsida > Poales > Poaceae > Triticum > Triticum aestivum. The sequence goes on from NC_057810.1 coordinate 277,749,824, forward strand.
TAACCACTTTGGAGGGGGCGATGGTGAAGAGTAGTTCTTCGCTTATGAAGTTGCCTGGGGAACCGAATGTCACCTCTAGTACGAGGGAGCCCCTACAGCGGGCTTCAATGCCTAGTATCACCCCTTCAAAGGTGGTGTTACTTTGGTTGATTCTCGATGGGTCTATCCCCATCCTGCGGACAATGTCCTGGTATATTAGATTAAGACTACAGCCGTCATCCATGAGGACGCGAGTGAGATGGTATCCGTCGATTATTGGGTCCAGCACCAAGGCGGCTGATCCTCCGTGCCGCATACTAGTTGGGTAGTCCCTGTGATCAAAGGTGATCGGGTAGGCCGACCAGTAGTTCAGTTTGGGGGCGACGGGCTCTATAGCGTATGCGTCTCTGAGCGCGCGTTCGCGCCTTCTCGTGGGTATGTGAGTCGCGTGGATCATGTTTACTGTTTTCACCTCTGGTGGGAATTTTTTCTGTCCCCCAGTGTTCGGATGGTGAGACTCATCCTCGTCTAGACTTGGTGTTTCCCTTCCCTTGTGTTCGGCATTTAATTTGCCGGCCTGCTTAAAGACCCAACATTCTTTGTGAGTGTGGTTCGCAGGTTTTTCGTGGGGGCCATGAATTTGGCACAGTCTGTCCAGGACTTTGTTCAGTCCGGACGGTCCCTCTTTGCTGCCTTTAAAAGGCTTCTTTTGTTGACCGGGTCGAGAGCCCCTGAATCCGGCGTTGACCATTGTGTTGTCCGGACTTTCTTCCTTGTTTCGACATTTTTTTCATTGCGCCGTGGCTTCTCGTTGCCATCCCTGATTTCAGATGTACCTGGGTCGCTGTGCCTCTATAGGCCAACCAGCTATCTTTTACTCGCGCAAAAGTGGGTCATAAGGCTTGTTAAGGCTGCCATTGTCCTCGGCTTTTCTTGGCCGAGGTGTCTGGCGAGCCACCCGTCCCGGATACTGTGCTTGAAGGCCGCTAAGGCTTCGGCATCCGGACAATCGACAATTTGATTCTTCTTAGTGAGGAATCTGTTCAAAGCTTGCGGGTGGACTCTCCTTGCTGTTGAATTATGTGACTTAAATCGTCCGCTTCCTGAGGTCGGACATAGGTCCCTTGAAAATTGGCCCTGAAAGCATCCTCGAGTTCCTCCCATCTTCCTATTGAATTTTCGGGGAGGCTTTTCAACCAGTGCCGAGCTGGTCCCTTCAACTTGAGGGGAAGGTATTTGATGGCGTGGAGGTCGTCCCCATGAGCCATGTGGATATGCAGGATAAAATCCTCAATCCAGACCCCGGGGTCTATCGTTCCCTCATATGCCTCTATGTTCACAGGTTTAAAACCCTGTGGAAATTTGTGGTCCAGTACCTCTTCGGTGAAGCACAGAGGGTGGCAGCCCCTCTGTATCTGTACGTGTTGTGGCATGCCGTTGGCTATTGTTGTGTCCGGTGCTGATTCCGAACTGGTACTCGATCAGTCTGATCGTTTTGGTGACCATAGTCCTGCGCCGAGGCATGTCCTCTAGATCGGTAGATGGACCTCGTCGCGCCGGCCTTTTTATCCAGGAGCTCAAGTAAATCGTGTGTGGCGTCAGTAGTTGCTCTATTACGGTTATGAAGTGGTTGGGCCGGCCGGCCTACTGGCGGTATTGTTCTTTGGTGGAACGGCCTCGTCGTCGAATTCTGGCAGCAGCTTGCGCTTTGGGTAGCTCTTTGTGTGGCGATCGTCGCTGTATTTTTCTTCAGTGACTAGCACTTTATTCCACCTGCGATTGAGCGTTTCCTGTGTGGCTTACGCCTTTGCTTCTTCTTCTTTAGACTTCTCGCAGTGGCCATAAGCCTTCTGTGGAGGTTATCTCGTTCCGAACGTGTTTCCGGGATGATGAATGCGTCGTCGTCCGGACTGTGCTCCTGTCCCGGGGCAGTTTGATGAGTTCGTCCCTCGGGATCACTATGATCGGGCGTCTGCTCTGGGCTGTGTTCAGTGTGACCTGGCTCATCTTGCTCCATAACTAGGTCCATATGGTCGTTGTTTCCTTCGGAGTTGATTGGGGGGTCGATCTTTCTAGTGCTGTTATCGCTATTTTTACTATGGCTGGACCTAGAGCGGTGTCTGCGACGTTGTTTTGGCTTTTGTTCGGGGGTTTTATCCTCCGTTTTTTCGCCATCGTCCTCCTTAGGCGTATCCACCATGTATATATCATATGATGAGGTGGTAGTCCAGCGCCCCGTGGGTCGTGGTTCTGAATCGTCTCCTGCGCCGACGTCCATACCGTCGGTGTCATCAGAGTCGAAGTCAAGCATGTCTGTTATGTCGTCGACAGTGGCTATGAAGTGGGTGGTGGGTGGGCAACGAATTTCTTCGTCGCCTTCTTCCCCCTTGAGCCGGACATAGTTTGGCCAAGAGTCTCCTGACAAAGAGAGAGACTTTAGTGAGTTCAGCATGTCGACAAAGGGCGAGCGCTGGAAGACATCCACAGCAGCAAATTCCATTACCGGAGCCCAGCCAGAATCGGCGGGCTCGGGGGTGCGCGGTCTGGGACCTACGACCGGACACAAGTCCAAGGGTCCGAAGACACAGGCTTCCTTGGGGATGAAGTCTATGTTCGGCTCTACCGCCGATGGGTGTGCGGCCTCCGGGCCGGGGTCCATCCACCCATCCTCGGACGACACAATCTGCCCCGGATTTAGGTTCGGGGCTCCTGCAGGCGCGATATCCCGAGTATTGTCCGACAACACGTCTAAGCCGTGCTCGTCGTGACTGTTCGGAGCTCCTGGCGTGGGCCCGAATCCGTCAAAGATCAAGTCTCCGCGGATATCCGCCGTGTAGTTCAAGTTTCCGAACCTGACCTGATGGCCAGGGGCGTAGCTGTCGATCTGCTCTAGATGGCCGAGCGAATTGTCCCACAGTGCGAAGCCGCCGAACACGAAGATTTGTTCGGGGAGAAAGGTCTCACGCTGGACCGCGTTGTTATTGATTGAAGGTGCCATCGAGCCTTGCAACGACGACACAGAGGAACTCTCAATGAAAGCACCAATGTCGGTGTCAAAACCGGCGGATCTCGGGTAGGGGCTCCTGATCTGTGCGTCTAAGGCTGATGGTAACAGGAGGCAAGGGACATGATGTTTTAGCCAGGTTCGGGCCCTCTCGATGGAGATAAAACCCTACTTCCTACTTGATTGATCATGATGATACGATTATTACAAGAGTTGATCTACCACGAGATCGTAGAGGCTAAACCCTAGAAGCTAGCCTATGATGATTATGATCGTCCCTATACGGACCAAACCCTCCGGTTTATATAGACATCGGAGGGGGCTAGGGTTTACACAGAGTCGGTTACAAAGAAGGAAATCTAATATCCGGATTGCCAAGCTTGTCTTCCACGCAAAGGAGAGTCCCATCCGGACATGGGATGAAATCTTGAGTCTTGTATCTTCACGGTCCATCAGTCCGGCCAAAGTATATAGTCCATCTGTCCAGATACCCCCTAATCTAGGACTCCCTCAATGTCCTAAGTGGTCTTATCAACAGGAACCTCTTCAGCAAGGTTGGCAGGACTGGGCGGTTTAGGACTTGGCGGGTTATGTGTGATGGCCGGGTCAACTTTAGTGTTCATTGGATCAAAGGCTGTGGTGTCAGTTTGTGGTGGCGGATCATTACCAAGATCTTCAGGATTTTGATTTGAAGCCCATGAGACTACTGGCACTTGCTTCCCCGCTTCACTAACTTTGGGGTCCTTTTAAGAACCGCCCATTTTCAATTTCTTGCCCGCTTTGGCTATGCCTTTGAGATGAAGATATAAGAGTATGATCATATCATCATAAAATATTGAACAACAAATGAATGTTTTTACCCCTAGGCAATCTTGAAGGCATGCATCTAGGTCCCGGAAGAGTCGCCAGATGATGAATGACATGTTCCCTGATAGTTTGAGTCGGAAGATTTAAGTGCTTGATGAATGAGACTCGCCTTTGGAAAGGAGAGGGATGGATTTGGAGGCACCTCATGATGGCATATGCGAGGGGCAGGTTTGTTGGGTAAGCCGGTTGAAAGGTATCCACCACCACTACTCCGGGTTGTACAAGTGCTGCTATTTTTTCAAAAGAAAATTGGGGTCCAGATAACCAAGAGGATGAGAAAATCTTACTTTTCGGGAGACCCGCCGAGTTTTTTGTCTTGGCAAAGGTTCTGAGTCGAAGGAGATTATGGTTACCTCTGCTACGTCCACATGGCTGGTCTCCCATCCTAAGAGGAGTCAGTATCAATAAGTTGCATAAAAAGAAAGCCAAGAGATTTGAGTTCTACCTCCGACTCATTGTCAAGGGCAAATATGTCCTCAACATCCGGTTTCTTTCCTTTGGTCTTTTTTGGAGCTCGAGACTTTCCTTTGGCCTTTTTCACCGGCTTATCTTGTAGTTTCTTGTTCCAGAAGGAAGAGCTAATCTGAGAACATAAATGACAATGAGAAGATGTGCAGTTTATGAGAAAGTGATAAATAAGTGAAAGAATGACTTAAAATACTTACATCGGGAGCCGGATTACGAGCACCGAAAGGGTTCAGTCCCATTTTGCTGCAGCTTTCGAGGGTCTCCCCGAGCAATGACTTGCTGATCAAGAAGACGTACTTTGTTGTGTCATTGTGGGTCCTTTACGTCACATGTGTATTGGTACATTAAACCAGTGCGACGACTCAAACGCAAAATCCTCCAAGCAACCCAGCAGCAGACCAGGTCAACCCCAGTCAAGTCGTTGGCTAGTAAAGCTCTTATTTTTGAAAAAGTAGGCGTGTACTTGGCCCGTTCTACATCATTGATCCTGTCAGGGAGTTCATGCCTAGGGCTAAGCTGGAAGGGCTGGAAACCCGACAGATGATTTTCATGGGCTGGATAGGTATATTGGCAATAGAACCAAGTTTTTTCTAATCCTTGGGGTGACTAGGTAGTGCAGCTGCTGGGAAAACGGCATCTCTCCGCCTCTGGATAGAAATCCCGCCGAGTTCAAGACTAGGCTTGTCCGTCATCTCGGTCTAGCGGTTCAGGTAAAAGTATTCTTTGAATACGTCAATGATGGGCTCCTATTGAAGGTGCACCTCATAGAAGACTTGAAACATGCATATATTGGAAACAGAGTTGGGGCCAATGTCTTTGGGGTGCAGCTTGTAGAAGTTCAGAACATCTCGAAAGAATTTGGACCTGGGTGATGAGAATCCACGGAGGCGATGATCTGAAAAGATTATAACTTCGCCCTCTTTGGGATGAGGCTTAGCTTTAGCTCCAGGAACTCACCAATGGATGACGTTTTTTACTGTTAAAACACCCATCTCAACATACTCATTGAGAGATTGTTCGGTGAAAGTGGAAACAACCCAATCACAAGACGTGGTGGTCTTAGTCATTTTTGACAAAGGATGCTTGAGAATAAAGTACGGCGGGTTAATATCGTGATGATAAACCGCCTAGTGGTTACATGATTTATGCTTGAGCCAGTCATTAGTTACACGTTCATGATTAAACCGGTCAAAGGTTGGTGGGTTATAAGTTTCACTACTGAGCCGCCAAATGATGGTAAGTCGTGGGGCGATTACCAAGTCTTTGGAAATTAATGGGCTATGAAATTAATTACTTAGACCGCTCGATATGTGTAATGGCGGGTCACATAAGCAAGGATGTGTTGAAGAAATTACTAAGTATAGACAAGCAAGTTTCACAAGTGGCAGCTGTATTCACAGATCTACGGACAGTTCGAAAAGGAAAGTAATGGTAAAACCAAAAATTGATCGTGGATGAACTAGTGGACTATTTATCGATTCTGTAGAAAGAGAGATCTGTTTGAGATTCAATATGGGTGCTAGCTGGCTACCAACTTATTTCTATAGTATTTTTGGATTGAAAGAATGGTTCTATTCAAAGCTATGAATAACTGCGATGAACGCCTATAGACTTATGAAAACTCGGTGACCTAATGCAGATCTGAAAAGGCCATGAAGTGGTACCTGACGGCGGTGACGATGAGCAGGCATGCGTCATAGTTTTCTGGTTCGTTCAGGTTGATGCATCGGCCCTTGTTGCAGTCGCTAGTGAAGGACGGCCGCAGTGGCAGAGCTCTGGCGGAGGAGGTCATGAGGAAGAAGAAGAAGTGGAAACGGAAGGGGGTAAAAGTGAAAAGGAACCCCCTCGGGCCTATTTATAAGGAAAAAGGTGAAACAATGAAATGGCAGGTGTGGGAATCGAGAAGATACCATTATTATCTAAATGCTGGAGGTGCCTCAATTCTCGGATGACGAATTGATGCGAAAAGATCCATTGTGATGTCATGGGTTTTCTCTATGTTGACTTTGCATGATGTCATGGCGGGCTATATGATTTGTTCAATATTTAAATGGAAGAATCGCCAATTTGGAGCAGTGAAGATTCACATGAACAAGCTAAAATCAATCTAGGTCCTGATGTTGGGGATATAACCCCGAGGTATAACCCGCCTAGGAGGGGCCGCGTCACACCGTTGGCGAATCAACATGGAAGAGGCCTAGGAAAATCAAGTTGGTCACATTGTGTGATCCAACTTGGACTCTTGTAAGCCTCAGGGTCTCGACCTGTGTATATAAAGGTGAGACCCTGCAGCGGGTTAGGACGAAGAAAAATTGATCGATAGCTAGGTCAAGTGTGATCGCTCCCTTGTAACCAAAACTCAAGCAATACAACTAGAAGCAGGACGTAAGCTTTTAGCTCGTAGGGAGGGGACGAACCTGGGTAAACATCTGTGTCCTTTGTCCTGTTCAACCCCTTCGAGCTAACTACGTTGCGATGGCTCCACACCGAAGTCCTTTCACAAGGGCATCTGCCGTGTTAAAATCCACGACAGGTTCAGTAACGTAGCTAGTACAATCGCTCAGGTTTAGTAAGGGAACACCTCGCTCGCGTTCACCTAGAGCCCAACGCCTCGCACACACGTGTGTACGTGTTCGAGAGAAATGCGGAAACCTCCGTCATCACTTGGCCTCGACCACCCATCGTAACCGGGAACTCCACAAAATTTTCCTTGCCCTCGCTTCTACCACAATTTTTTCTGTCATGGATGGCCCAAAGAATGTCATGCAGGTGCATCCCCAGCCTGCCAAGATGAAAAAGCCCATTTTATATCATGATTTTTTGTTATAGAAGTAGGATCCCACCACATCTATGATGATGCGTGCTTTTGTCACAATTATCGTCATAGAATTGTCATAAGCATGATAGATAAAAATTGTTCGTCCCAAAATGTCACGGATGTCTCTTTTTTTTGTAGTGCATGTTGGGCATGATGGATAGTGCCCCATCTACAAACAGGGACCGACAGACATAAAACATTACTGTTCACATGTGAAAGAGCTGCTGATTTGTGGAGAGCATTTGGGTATTTCCTATGTGATATCAAAAGTGGTGCATACTAGCCGGTTGGGCTTTTGTGGTGCTGGAGAAAATTTTGCATCAAATGAATCAACCCCTTCCGTGTATGCGGAGTGTACAAGTGCATATAGTCATTGGCGAATGGTACCTCTGGTGTCTCCGCCGTGAAACTATGCACAACAAACTAGTTCCACCCATGAGGAGATGGCCCTTGTCAATACTAGGGCTTTCAAAGAGTAATAGCTGAGTCAGATTCTATGGATGTTATTAACTTCTGCACTGGGCAAACTCAATGGTGGGATTTTGCAGCAGCAATGTACATAGATGTGTGGATATGGTTACAATCATTTGGAAGGTCGATTTCCTACATTGTCCTTGAGATGTTAATAGTGTAGCTCGTGAGATAGCTCACTATAGTTTTTTGAATAATTTTTCTTGAACTTGGGACGATGATCCCCCTATTTGGCTATACTCAAAAGTTGTGGATGATGTAATGTTACTTAATAATAAATAAAGGTAACCATGAAGGCCTTCCCTTAAAAAAGATATGCCTGCACATCGAACCACTTTTTTAGAGAATCATCGACCCGCATTATTAGCGAAACACAGACTTCCACGTAGACAATTATTTCCCTTAATAGCAAACTATCAATATTGTGGTGATCAAGAATTGTTTAAAAACTAACTATGTTTGACCAACTCACTAAATCTGATTAACATACTTTTATAGTTAGTGCAAACTCACCTATCTTGTATCCTTCTGGCCTTCCTTTTCTCTCCCACAAAGCAAGTATAGATGAACACACTAATAGAGGCGAAGGTGTCCTAATGTTTCAATGAGATAGCTATCGTTTTCTATGGGAGTCTGTCGGATTTACGGATTCGGCAACCCTTGAGAGGTTCGAACTCTGGAGTGCGTGCGGAGATCTCAACCTGCCGAGCATGCCTACTCGCGATCCTCCTACGCCTAATGCGTCGAGCTCAAAGAGACACAAAGACATAGAGATTTATACTGGTTCGGGCCACCGTTGTGGTGTAATACCCTAATCCAGTGTGGTGTGGTGGATTGCCTCGAATGGCTATGGATGAACTAGTAAAGTGGATGAACAAGCCTCAGGAGGTGAGATGTTCTTTAGCTAGCGAGGTGTATGCTAGCTCTACTTCTTTTTTATCCTCCCCTTCCTATGGTGGTGGCAAGTCCTATTTATAGTGGCCTTGGTCCTCTTCCCGAATATGAGCAGGAAGGGATCCCACAACGGCCGGGTTTGAAAGGGGACAAGTAGTACAGTCTATCCTGACAAAAGTAGTCTTCGCCTACAAAAAGCCTCTGGTCATGACACTGCCGTGGGCTCGTTGATGACCTCCATCCTGTCGTCCTGGCGTTCCTGGTCTTGTTGCACCCGAATGGAAACCTTTGGCTGATCCCTTGGGACTCCGCGCCTGTGGCTTGCCTCCCTTGCACCGAGGAGGAAACCTGCGCTCTGCGCCCGCCTGGCCTTGGTCGTCCTGGCTCACGTCAGCTGAGATTCATGAGGTAGCTTGCATAGAACTCTCCGCCCCTCAGGAACCCTCCTGAGGAGGCCAACTCCTTTAGGGGTCTTGGCGTTGCTCGTCTCGCGAGGCTTGGCCCCTCGCGAGGGTCTTGTGGTGTTGGTGTTGAAGCTGGGCCGTACTAGGCCGTCGATGAAGCCACATGGTGGGCTGCAGGCCGGTAGGGCTAGATACCCCCGAATCCAAGACGCTGACAGTAGCCCCCGGGCCCAAGGCGCGCTCGGACTTGGCTTCCAGGCGAAGCCAAAGGGCAAGTCTGGAGCGCCGTGGGCCCTGATCAGCATGCGGCCTTGAAGACACGTGGCGGTTGATGGGATGTGGGTGTCTCCACTTCTCCATGCTGCCTTGATATCCGATAGACCCAGCAGCCACCCGTTGTTAGTGTAGCTCGCCTTTCGCAAATACGGTGCTTGGCCCTTGTTTCCTCCTTCCCAATCTTTCTTGCTGGGCGACAGCTATTCGCCCTGCATCTTGGTGAACCAGAGAGATGAGCGCCCCCAAGATCCCCATCTATCTCCATGCTCTTCTTGCTGGGCTGATTCCTCCTTTCTCCCCTTTCTTCGACGCTGTGATGTCGCATTACTAGATCCATCTGTTGCATCTGGATCCCCGCTCCATTGTCCTTCTTGCCGTCTTCGCCTTCCTCTGCGAGGCCATGGTGGGCATCACTCCCTCCGTGGCCTTGTTTCGCCATTTCTTCCTGCTTCGGTTGGATGACGCCTGCCAACGCTCTGGTTGCGTGACCTTCGAGGCCGTGGCCGCGACCACTGATTCAGGGATTGACTTTGAGCTCTCGCCTGTCATGAAGGGATTCCGGAAGCAGTGGCTCCTTATGGACGCCCGCGCATTCAGCCCCCTGCTCTTGATTCCTGAGTCGCTGGCCTCGCCTAGCTCCGGCCGGTGCCATGAGAAGCTCTCCGACCGGCGTCTTGCTTTCGTCTGGAAGAGATTGGCAAGGCTCCAGGAATTGGACGTGACGGCGCCAATGGTGGTGAAGGAATTCATGAAGCAGCGCATTGCTCCCCTCCAGCGCCATCCTCGCCCGATGTGCGACTTCACAGGCACCGGAGATCCGATGAGGCTGCAGAAGCCATCGCTTGCTGTCGATACCTTGGGCATGGTGCTCAAGCTTCTGACTAGCGAGTCCGAGCCTGCTGACCTTCCGGAGGGTGGCTGCCTTCTCTATCTGTGCTCGAACAAGGCGGCCTTCGCAGGGTAGGTGGCTCTGTTCGACGAGTGGGGGTTGCATCCTGAGGGCATTGAGGGGCCCCGCAAGAATCCCGTCTTCGTGGCCCCTTTCCAGATCGACCCTGCCGCATGCACCCTGAGTGTGGAGGCAGGGGGCGCGCGCCTCCATCAGCTGTCGAGGGACCCTCCAGAGGCCCGGACCAACTAGAGGCTCAGGATTCCGAGGCTTCTGGGGCCCGGGAAGGAGCTACCGCAGAACTGGTGCAACCCCAGGCTCCAGGGGCAGGAGCTTCTGATGCCTTGGACAATAGCTCCAGAGTGGCTGCTGTCAGCGAGGAGCCCACTAACGGACCCGGAGTTGTGAGCCAGAAGGTCTCGCCGAGTGCCTCCACCCTTGGGATCCCTGCTCCATATACCACGCCGAGCGCTCCCCCTCCTGAGGATCGCCCGTCAGGGTCTGGTCAGGAGGTGCTGAAGCCGAGGAGATACGTGGCTGCAGATGAGTAAGTACCTTCGCTCTTCACCTCCTAGCACACTGCGTTTTCTCATGGCTGAGGGTTTGCAGGGCCTCCGCGAGGGCAAAACCTCGGGAGGTAGGCACCCCCAAGGACTCCCGCTTGACGCATGCGCGCAAACCACAGTGCCCCGAGCCCGCGCTGGGCGTGGGACCAGCTCCATCCAGCGCTACACCGTGAGGGTGCCCCGTAGCTGGGTCCCATGCTCTCTTTCCCCGTGACTCTGCCCGCGAGACCAGGGGTTCACCAGCGATCCTTCCTCTTGTCGTTGCCGGCAGGGGGGTGCCCTCTGGGTAGCCTTCGTCTTCAAGCTATGGGGCTACGCCAGCCAACCCACGGCTGGCGACTGGCGGAGCGCCCAGCACCTCCCGAGCGACCTCTGGATCCGGCGAAGATCTTGGTAATGAGCTCGCGCTTGCTCGCGGGCGCAGCGCGGTGCGCTTTGGGTTCTTCGGTGAAGCGATGCGTCGACACCAGGCTTGAGGCAGAGAAGCGTTGCCTGGAGGATGAGTGGCAGCGGCTAAAGGTGGCCATCGACCTTGGGAAGCTTCAGTCTGACGAAGCTGAAGCATGCTCGGCGGCCTCGCTCGCGACTTCTCGCGAAGCTTGCGCCAGCGCCATGGAAGAGGTCGAGCCAGCTGTCGTGGTTCTAAGCCTGACAGTAGAATAGGGGGGTAGGTATGGAGAGGCAAGATCCTAGCTATGGAGTAGTTGTATACGCAAGAGATTTACGAGTTCAGGCCCTTCTTGGAGGAAGTAATAGCCCTACGTCTCGGAGCCCGGAGGCGGTCGACTAGATTATGTGCGTATGAGTTATAGGGGTGCGAACCCTTTACACTAAGGAGGGGGGTGGCTTATATAGAGTCTGCCAGACCCCTCCGGCCCTCAGTTATGCAGGGTTTAAAGTACATTAAGGTCTGACGTTACTGGTAACGCCCTACATAAAGTGCTATCATGACCATAAAGACTACTTAATGACAGACCGTTTATGTGCAGAGTGACTCTAGATCTCCTGGTGGTCGAGTGAACGGCTTCATGGTCGAGTGTCTTCGAGTCCGTCGAGTGGAATCCTTCTAGGTCGACTGAAAGGTAGTTTCTTCTATAGATGTCCTTGGGAAGGGTACCTTGAACAGGTCCATGACCCTACCCTAGGTACATGGCTTCATCATTAGCCCCCGAATGGATCGAGGTTTGAGTGAGGAAGGAGTTGAGAGTTATTCCGACCCGTTATTTGTGCTATGAGTATGTCTTGTTCTGGATCAATGACTTTAAGTGACGGCACCAACTTCTTTTTCAGTCGCCTTGATCCATTGTTTGTATCTGTCGAGTGACTTTTCAGTGCTTGGAGATTTCCGAGCGACGGATCGAAGGAAATGTCCGGTCTGACAAGCTGCTCTGTTGTTCGCGGATTTAGCGGGATCCGAATTTCGGGAAGCGCGCGAGGCGGAGGAGGTCGTGGTACTCGGATGGGATAAGGCAGGGACGCCTCGATCTTCGCGCCACCTTTTTCGCCACGTATCATGCGCGCGACTGTTGTGGGATTTGACAGGATCATCCGGGCCTACCAGTCAGCCACACGGAAGAGACTTCATATAAGGCGCCGGACGGGGAGTTTTTTGAACAGTCTGCCCTCATTTTACCCTCCCTCTTCCTCAGATTCACCTGCTGCATTCGCCCCCATCCCAGCGTTATTGCTCTGTGCCTGCTTCGCCGGTGACGATGGTGAAGGAGAAGACGGCGGCTTTGGAGCAGGCGAAGAAGGCGACGGCGAAGGCGAAGGGGAGGGCGACCAGTTGGGGCGGATCCTCATCGCGGGCCGGTCTGCTGCAAGGCTAGATCCAGGGAGACTGGATCTGCTCGACCATCCGCCAGAAAGACCTCGACGACCTGGCCAACGAAGGACTGATCCCTCATGGATCAGCGAGGCTTCCGGGGAAGGAGTGGCAACCGCAGCCTCAGGAGGGTGAGAGCGTCCTCTTAGCTACCCACGTCGACCGTGGGTTTTCTCTGCCGCCGAATCCTTTCTTTCGGGGATTTCTGAACTTCTTTGGGGCACAACTCCACCACTTCACACCCAACTCTATCGTCTATCTCGCTGCTTTCGTGTCCTTGTGTGAGAACTTCTTGGGTTGTCGGCCGCATTGGGGCCTTTTCAAACACATTTTCACCTGTCGCTCCCAGACGGTGAAAAAGGCTAATCCGAGTGACGAGAAAACCCAAGTGATCCAGATGTGTGGGGGTCTTGGGGTTCAAATGAGGAGTAAAAGTGCTTTTCCAGCCATGATCCTTCCCGAGTCGGTCCGAGGGTGGCAGTCGACCTGGTTCTACTGCCAAGACCAGCTGACGCCAGGGCAGTCGACTGGACTCCCTCCTTTCTCCATGGACGAGTGAACAAGCCGTCCTCTCTGAAGGTGGTCCCGGAGGAGAAGGCTCAGGTTAAGGTGTTGGTAGAGCATGTAGTCCAGCTCATCCGTGACGGGGTGACTGGCATGGATCTTCTGGAGGTTTTCCTTCGACGGCGCATTCAGCCACTTCAATATCGAGGCCATCCGATGTGGATGTACTCTGGTACTGAAGACACCACTCGGGTCCACCCGGAGGAGGTCGACGATGCCACACTGGAGAGGTGGATGACTGCCATCACAGGGAACAAATATAACCCCTGTGGAGCCAGGAGGATCCCGCCACTCGACCAGTCATACGAACCAGACAAGGTCCAATCACGTATCTCCGACCGTGATCCTGTTTCCTTCATTCTGTTTTGCTACAATTCAGTCGACTGACTTTTGACTTGTTTGTTGTCTTCCAGGTCACTACCGAGATGTACTCGATGCCCAACGGGGCGCAAGAACAGACCGAGGAGGAGGAGGGAAGCGGGGTGAAAGTCAAGAGGAGTGGGCAATCTGATGGCGAGGAGGATGAAGAAGACGACGGCTCTGGTGAAGAGAGGAGGAGGAGGAAGAGGAGGAGGAAATCGTCCCTCCCCGCACTGAAAGGCGATCCAAGCTCGCCCATGACCCCGCAGTCAAGCGTGGCAAAGCGACTGTGCCTGTTGGGACAGTCGACGAAACGCCCTCGGACGACCTCTCCGGTGCCGACTGAGAAAGCGCCGAAGAAACTCCGAGTGACGTCGTCAAAGCCGACAAAGGCCCTGCCGAAGATGAGGATGGTGATTCCCACTATTTCCGGGTAATAGCAGGACTGTGTTTTCTTGTTGGCATGGATAATCTCTTGGTTGACTCGTTGGCTAACCGACTGATTTCTGGAAATCGTAGTGCTGCTACCTCTGAAACCTCAGTCAGGAACGAGGACCAAGAAATGGAAGATGCTGCCACTTCCAACCCTGGTATGATCTTTGAAGTTTCGCTTTTGGTCGATTGGATCTTCATTTTTTACTTTGAATCTTCACTGTAGCCCCACCTCCTGTCATTGAACTCCCTAATGACGATGATGAGGAGCCACTGAGGCAGAGGAGGAACAAAAATGCATCTGCTGGCAAGACTGCTCAGGTTGTATCAGGACCTGAGATGCTGGTTCCAGAGGGAGGCAACATCATTCGGACTACCGTGTCCTTTGTTGTGTCATTGACGAGTGCTCGCCCTTCTTCGTCGAGTGCTGATCCGCCTTCCCTTTTCGCCACACACCACATCCCAGAGGACCAAGCAGGTGCTGCTAAGGAAGCTATACGCCTGGCGGGGGTCATGATGGAGCAAGTGAAGGCGATCCGAGACACCAGCCAAGCAGCTTATGATGCAAGCTCAGCTCTTCAGAGCAATGTCCAGGTTAGTTGATCACCGCTTGTTCTGTTAGGATATGGTACCTGAAAACTCTTCTTTCAGAAGATCTTAGTATATGTGCACCCACTAGGTGTCTCGATTGACTATTTGGATTGGTGGGGGCACGCTGAGTGTACCCACTGGGTGTAGTCCTCGAGACTATTGTGGACTGCTGGCAGTCGACTGTAGTCTCTATACTTTGAATTTCTTCACTCTAAGTTCTCCACTCAATCTGCTCGAGTGGAATCTTGGAACCAGTGGGGGCACGCTGACTGCACCCACTGGGTGTAGTCCCCGAGACCATGGTCGGCTGCTGGCAGTCAGCTATGGTCTGAAGAACATCTTTTTTTGGCTGACTATTGTCAGTTAGCTATGGTTTAGGATCATAACCTTTTTGTCTCTTTTGGTCGACTGATCGAACCGAGTTGGTAGAACCAGTGGGGGCATGCCGAGTGCACCCACTGGTGTAGTCCCCGAGACTACAGTTGAATATTTTGATTCGACTATAGTCTTAGAAATGCTACGATTCTTTCTCTTAGTCACTCAGAAGTGACCTATCTTTGATGTCTGTCGACTGATCTTTCGTAGAAATCCTGCGAGCTTGTCGCTCGTTATACTGAGTTGGAGAACAAACATATCCAGCTCAAACTTGATTTGAAGCTTGTCCAGGAGAACTTCATGAAGGCGAAGGAGGAGGCAAAAGGTATGTTTGGTGAGAATTTTGACGACTGCCTTTATTTTTTGTCCATTCCTGAGTCTGATCTCACTGTCACTTTGCAGATAAACTGAAGGAGGCTCTAAAGAAGAAGGACCTTGACCTCGCCGAGGCGCAGAAAGCGGCTTCGGACAAGACGAAGCTCGCAGAAGAAAAGCTGGCTTCAGTCGGCAAACTTGAAGAGGAGAATACTAATCTGAAAGCTGCTCTCGACGCGGCCAACAAGGAGGTTAGTCGTCTGAAGGATGACAAGATAGCCCTGAGTGACAAGGCTAGCGAATTGATGGGGAAGAAGAAGGATCTGGAGTCTTATCTGGAAGGGCTCGCCAAGAAGTTATTCCTCATGCTTGAAGGTAATCTTTTCTATCCGATTGACTTGTTATCGTCGACTCGTCATAGAACTATTGGCTTAACTTCAAACTGTGCCTACAGAATTCTGTCAAAACATCAAGGAGGAGACCAGTCGACTGGAGCCAAACTTGGACCCCATTAACTCTCCAGTGAAGGACGAAGCTGCTATGAACGTGTTTCGAATGGAGTTTCGCCTTGCTGGAGTGGTTGACTACCTTGCTCGACTGAAGGTTGCGGTGTCGTGGATCGACACGACACTCTGGCCAAGGGAGACCCTTCACAATGACCTTGAATCTTTAATGACTCGATTGAATGACGTTCCAGGTCGAGTGCAGGAATGGAAGAAGTCTTCCGCCAGGTGTGGTGCCGATGTTGCTCTATCCTTGGTACGTGTTCACTGTAAGGATGCTCGAGAGGACAAGCTGGCGTCCATCAGAGTGGCCAATACCAAAAAGCATGACTTCCAATCTTTCTTGGAGACCTTCATTGCTGCTGCCACTTGGATTGCTAATGGAATCAACCTGGACCAGTTTGTCGCGCCCTCCAGTCCTCCACCTGAGGAGTAAAAAACTTCTATGCTTCACCTTAAATTTGCCTCAGTATGCCGAGTGGTTTTTGTAACCGATAAACTTTTACAGGCTTGATGCCTGTGCACTTCTGGATCCGTTATCTGAACTTTGCTTATTGTTGAATATACTTGCATTTGCCTTCGAGTGAATTTTCTTCATCACTCGGAATATATTTTAAATCTTGAGACGCAGCTCTGAGGTGGTAAGCCCAGTCGACCTGCGCCTCGTCATCCTTGTAGAGCGGAATAGATTAAGTACATAGGCGAGCACTGGGCCGTAGCTAAGCCCCCCGAGTGGGAGGTTTGCTCTCCACTCGGTAGGATTTTCAGATACTTAGGTGAGCACTGGGCTACAGCTAAGCCCCCCGAATGGGAGGTTTGCTCTCCACTCAGTAGGATTTTCAGATACTTAGGCGAGCACTGGGCTGCAGCTAAGCCCCCGAGTGGGAGGTTTGCTCTCCACTCGGTAGGATTTTCAGATACTTAGGCGAGCACTGGGATGCAGCTAAGCCCCCGAGTCGGAGGTTTGCTCTCCACCCGGTAGGATTTTCAAATACTTAGGCGAGCACTGGGCTGCAGCTAAGCCCCCGAGTGGGAGGTTTGCTCTCCACTCGGTAGGATTTTCAGATACTTAGGCGAGCACTGGGCTGCACCTAAGCCCCCGAGTGGGAGGTTTTCTCTCCACTCGGTAGGATTTTTTGTGGCGTAATTCCGAAGGAGAAGGTAACAGTCGACCTACACCTCGTTGTCCTTGCAGAGCACACATTGTATTTGTGGCGTAGCTCGCAAAGAGAAGGTAGTAGTCGACCTGCACCTCGTCCTCCTTGTGGAGCGCACATTGTATTTGTGGCGTAGCTCGGAAGGAGAAGGTAGCAGTCGACCTCCACCTCGTCCTCCTTGCGGAGCGCACATTGTATTTGTGGCGTAGCTCGGAAGGAGAAGGTAGCAGTCGACCTGCACCTTGTCCTCCTTGCGGAGCGCACATTGTATTAAATACTTAGGCGAGTACTGGACTGCAGCTAAGCCTCCGAGTGGAGAGCTTGGCTCATCCACTCGGTAGGATTTTCAAACACTTAGGCGAGTACTTGGACTGCAGCTAAGCCTCCAAGTGGGAGGCTGGCTCACCACTTGGTAGGATTTTAAACACTTAGGCGAGTACTTGGACTGCAGCTAAGCCTCCGAGTGGGAGGCTGGCTCACCACTTGGTAGGATTTTAAAGTACTTAGGCGAAACGGATTCGCAGCTAAGCCCCCGAGTGGGAGGCTGGCTCACCACTCGGCAAGGATTTTTTTTACAAACTTAGGCGAAACGGATTCGCAGCTAAGCCACCCACTGGGGGATTTCTCATGTAAACAAAAGTAACAACAATCACTGGGGAAAATTATAACACTCTTGTCTTTGATAAATAAACTACAGAAGTACTTTTATTACATCTCATCCGAGTGAATACTTAAGTATAAAAGGGGCGGAGCAGCTCCGCGTTCCAAGCTCGGGGCTCGTCAATCTGGTGACCGACATTGTAAAGGCGGTACGCTCCATTGTGGAGAACTTTGGTGACGATGAAGGGACCTTCCCAAGTAGGAGCAAGCTTGTGTGGCTTCTGCTGATCCACTCGGAGAACCAAATCTCCTTCTTGGAAGGCTCGACTCTTCACATTTCTTGCATGGAAGCGACGTAAGTCCTGTTGATAGATGGTCGATCGGATCATGGCCATCTCTCTTTCTTCTTCTAGAAGGTCAACTGCGTCCTATCGGGCTTGCTCTGCTTCATCTTCAGTGTAGAGTTTGACTCGGGGTGCATTGTGAAGCAGGTCACTCGGCAAGACTGCTTCAGCTCCGTAGACCAAGAAGAACGGAGTTCTCCCAGTCGACCGATTAGGAGTGGTCCTTAATCCCCAAAGTACTGACAGAAGTTCGTCGTCCCATGCACCTGCCGCGTGCTTGAGATCGCGCATCAGTCGGGGTTTCAGTCCTTTGAGAATTAGACCATTTGCTAGTTCCGCCTGTCCATTCGACTGGGGGTGAGCGACTGAAGCATAGTCGACTCGTGTGCCTTGAGATGCGCAAAAGGCTCTGAATTCTTCAGAATCGAAGTTTGACCCATTATCAGTGATGATGCTATGCGGAACTCCATACCTGAATACCAACTCTCTGATGAAGCTGATAGCAGTGCCAGCATCCAGATTCTTTATAGGCTTAGCTTCAATCCATTTGGTAAACTTGTCGACTGCTACTAGCAAGTGAGTGAAGCCGCTCCTGCCAGTTCTCAGTGGTCCAACCATATCTAACCCCCAAACAGCGAAGGGCCAGACGAGTGGAATGGTCTTCAAGGCTGAGGCGGGTTTGTGCGATAGATTGGAGTAAAACTGACATCCTTCACACTTGTCGACTATCTCCTTTGCCATTTCATTTGCTTTTGGCTAGTAAAATCCCGCTTGGTATGCTTTAGCCACAATGGTCCGAGAGGACGCATGATGGCCACAGGTCCCCGAGTGGATATCGTCAAGGATTATCCGACCTTCTTCTGGCGTTATACATTTCTGACCGACTCCAGTCGCGCTTTCTCTGTACAACTGTCCCTTTATCACGGTAAAGGCTTTGGATCGACGGACGATCTGTCGAGCCTCTTCTTCATTCTCTGGGAGCTCTTTCCTTAAGATATACGCGATGTACGGCTCTGTCCAGTCGGGAGTGATGACCAAAGCTTCCATGATCAGGTCGACCACCGCTGGAACTTCAACTTCAGTCGGATCTGTGACACTTTTTGGCTGTGGAGCTTCTTCGGTGAAAGGATCCTCTTGAACTGATGGAGTATGGATGTGTTCCAAAAACACATTACTGGGAATGGCTTCTCTCTTGGAACCTATCTTCGCCAAATCATCAGCCGCTTGTTTTTTCAGTCGGGGTATATGATGGAGCTCTAACCCCTCAAATTTCTTCTCAAGCTTTCTCACTGCATTGCAGTAACCAGTCATGGCTGGGCTTCTGACGTCCCACTCCTTCATCACCTGATTGACCACCAAATCTGAGTCGCCATAAACCATAAGGCGACGGACGCCGAGTGAAATGGCCATACGCAACCCATACAAAAGTGCTTCGTATTCTGCTTCATTGTTGGAGGAATCAAAGTAGATCTGGAGCACATATCTGAGCTTATCTCCTCGGGGGGAAACCAACACTACCCCAGCACCGGAACCATTCAGCATCTTAGAACCATCAAAGAACATGGTCCAGTGCTCCGAGTGAACTTGAGTCGGTAGCTGCTGTTCAATCCACTCGGCGATGAAATCTGCTACAGCTTGGGACTTGATGGCTTTCTTTGCCTCAAACTTGATATCAAGGGGAAGGAGTTCAATCGCCCATTTTGCCACTCGACCAGTTGCATCTCTGTTGTGCAGAATCTCTGATAATGGGGCATCGCTGACGACTGTAATGGAATGATCAGAGAAATAATGAGCAACCTTCTTCGTGGTCATATAAATCCCATATACAAGCTTCTGATAATGAGGGTATCTTTGCTTCGATGGGGTCAACAATTCGGAAAGATAATATACTGGGCGCTGAACTTTGAAGGCTTTCCCTTCTTCTTCCCACTCGACCATAAGTAATGTACTGATGACTTGTCCTGTGGCTGCAATGTAAAGCAGCAAAGGCTCTTTGCTGATTGGGGCAGCAAGCACCGGCTGGGTGGAGAGCAGAGCTTTTAGCTCTGCAAACGCTGCATCAGCTTCTGGAGTCCACTCGAACTTGTCTGACTTCTTCATCAGTCGGTACAGAGGCAATGCCTTTTCACCGAGACGAGAGATGAATCGACTTAAAGTGGCCAAGCATCCAGTAAGCTTCTGGACATCGTGCACATGCACAGGGCGTTTCATTCGGAGTATAGTGCCAACTTTTTCTGGGTTGGCATCGATTCCTTGTTCGTAAACGAGAAAACCGAGTAACTTTCCACCAGGAACTCCGAATGTGCACTTTGATGGATTAAGCTTGATATCATACTTCCTGAGATTGCCAAATGTTTCAGTGAGGTCAGTCAACAGGTCAGAACCCTTCCGTGATTTGACCACAATATCATCCATGTATGCTTCCACATTCTGACTGATTTGAGTGAGTAAACACTTCTGAATCATCCTCATGAACGTGGCTCCGGCATTCTTGAGGCCGAATGGCATGGTGACATAACAGAAGCATCCGAATGGAGTGTTGAAAGCTGTTTTAATCTCGTCGGGTCCATACAGACGAATCTGATGGTAACTGGAATAAGCGTCTAAAAAAGACAGGCGCTCACATCCCGCAGTCGAGTCGACTATTTGATCGATGCGGGGGGGGAGGAAAATGATCTTTCGGGCAAGCCACTCGGAGTGGTAAATCTCTCGGATAAACTCTGCTACCAGGAGCCGAGCCACCTCCTCGCCAATGGCCTTTCTCTTCTGGACAGCGAACCGTCGAAGATGTTCTTTGACAAGTTTCACTTTTGAGTCGACTCGCAGATGATGCTCAGCCAGCCCCCTGGGAACACCCGGCATGTCAGCATGCTTCCATGCGAAGATGTCCTAGTTCTCACGGAGGAACTGGATGAGCACTTCTTCCTATTTAGAGTCGAGCGTTGTGGAGATATGAGTCGGAGCAGCACTGGGATCTGTCGGGTGAATGTCAACGGGCTTCGTCTCACCGGACGACTGGAACGCTGACTCTGTGGCGGGCTTTTTGGCCCGCAATAAATCACTCGGATTTGCAATTTTCTGGTATTCCTGCAGCTCCACCACTGTTATCTGAGCATCGGCGATCTTTGAGCCCTTCTGAAAGCACTCTTCTACCTTTTTCCGATTGCTAGTGATGGTGATCACACCCTTGGGACCAGGCATCTTCAATTTGAGGTACACGTAACATGGTCGAGCCATGAATCGTGCATAAGCTGGCCTGCCTAAAATAGCATGATAAGCACTCTGGAAATCCACAACTTCAAATGTCAACTTTTCTTTGCGGAAATGCTTTGAATCGCCGAAAACCACATCAAGAGAAATTTGGCCAAGTGACTCAGCCTTCTTCCCAGGAATGACTCCATGGAAACTCATGTTGCTAGTGCTGAGTCTGGACATCGGAATGCCTATTCCCTTCAGCGTCTCCGCATACAATATGTTCAGGCCGCTGCCACCATCCATCAGAACCTTAGTCAGTCGAGTGCCTTCGACGACCGGGTCGACCACCAAAGCTTGCCTCCCAGGGGTGGCTATGTGTGTCGGATGATCAGACTGATCAAATGTGATGGCGGTCTGAGACCGTTTTAGATAACTGAGTGTCGCCGGAGCAACCATATTCACCTCACAGTCGATAACTTTCAATCGACTTTTGCTTTCAACATCAGCAAAAATCATCAGGGTGGAATTGACATGGGGGTATCCTCCATCACTGTCCTCTTTGTCCTCAATCTTGTCCAACTCCTTTTCCTTATCTTTGGGTTGTTTCCCCTGAAATTGTTGGATCAAGAGCCGACACTGCCGAGTGGTATGTTTCGGGTAAATGAAGTTACCTTCCTCATCTTTCTTCGTGTGGATGTGGCACGGCAAATCCATCATGTCATTTCCTTCCTTGTCCTTCACCTTCTTAGAGTTCCAAGATCCTTTGGGCTTCCCTTTAAACTTTCCCTGAGTCACAGCCAAGGCTTCTCCAGGAGCAGCTGGCTCGACTTTCCGCTTTTGCTTCCCACTGGAGTTTCCTCCCTCGATTTCATGAGCAGTTGGCTTGTACTTGCCACTCCGGAGTCGATCCTCTTCTTCACCATTGGCATATTTGGTGGCAATCTCCATCATACGACTCAGAGTCATGTCTCCGGTCCGACCGAATTTCAAACTTAACTCCCTGTTCTTAACGCCTTCCTTGAAGGCACAAACTGCCTGGAGATCAGATACATTCTCCATTGTGTGATGCAATGTGATCCATCTCTGGATGTAATCCCTCAGAGTCTCATTCTACTTCTGCACACAAACCTGCAGCTCTGTCAACCCTGCTGGTCACTTGCAAGTTCCTTCAAATGTTCTGACAAATACTCGGGCAAGATCTTCCCAAGTGTAAATGCTACTAGGTGCCAACTGATTCAGCCATGCTCTGGTCGAGCCCTCCAACATAAGAGGTAGGTGTTTCATGGCCACCTCATCATTGGCGCCACCAATCTGAACAGCCACTCGGCAGTCTTCAAGCCAGGTATCGGGCTTGGACTCGCCGGTGAACTTGCTGACTCCAGTCTACAACCTGAAGTTCGGAGGAATCACCGCGGCCCTGATGGCTCTGCTAAAACACTCTGGTCCAGAGACGTGACCTCTGCTACTGGTGGGCACATCTCTGTCATGGCCTTCTCGGTGAGCTCTGTTCCGGTCGACCAAACCTTGCACGATAATGGATCTCGCGTCAAAGCCTGGTTCTCTGGGGTCGACTGGAACCCTTCGCCCAACACTATGCTGATGTCTGTCATCTTGCTGTCGAGGAACGTACGACCCACCCCTTGGGGGAGGAGTGGGCACTCGACGTCAATCATCGCGATCGAATCAGTCATCATACTGATCACGCCGACCTCCACGTCCCTCACGCCTCGGGGGCGATCTCAGGCTATGGGCCGACTGGACTGTATTCGCATCGATGGATCGGCTGTGAATCCTGTTTCGTGACTGCGATACAGCTGAATTCTGATCTCCTGCTGCCCGGAGTAAATCTCTGATCTGCATCAAGCCTCTGCCAGCCTCTGACTGGGAAGGCTAAATTGACTCTTCTATACGGGCCGCAGCCGCTAGATTCTGAATCGGAGTTCGATATACCTGAGTCGGTGGTGGAAAGAGTTGACGTCGATTGGAGTCTGGAACTCGTTGTCGCGCGCGCTCGTCGAGTGCTCGCTGGAGGTTCTCTAGTCGAGTGCGCTCAGCCAAGTTGGCCAAACGCGCGTCCTCCAAGGCACGAGCCTCGGGGGTTTCTCCAACGATAGGAGTATGAAGCGCATCCATGTTCCGGCGGCGAAGATCTTCCCTTTGAAGGGAAGTGAGTGGCTCGGGTTGATACTCTTCATGGACCTGCGCTAGGTCGCCTCCGCCGTCGCCTCCGTCGGCACGAGGAAAGCTGGGAGGACTGCGTGGTCCATTGACCATCAGGACCTCTGCCGCTGGATCACTGCTGTCGCACTCGGATGCAGTCTCTACGGAGCCAGTCGAACAGGCCGTAGAGAGATTCGTCGGGCTCGATCGCCGCGACTTGGGGGGTGGCCAACTGGTGGGCCACTGCGTGCCTCACCCACCGCTGAAGTCTCGACCGATCGGAGCGCTTGCGCTGGCGAGAGACAGGGAGGCGGGATGACACAGGAGTCGACCGATACAGGGCCGACGGTTGCCGCAGGAGGACGTCGCGGACACACGCGTGAAAGTGCGTCGCCCCGCGGACTAGGAGCGCGTCGATGTCGAGTGGAGCCTCCTGAAGCCAAGCGGAGTCATCGGCGATGAACGTGAGCGCGCCGAGATGGATCTCGTGGCCTTCAACCAAAACCCCGCCAGAAACCAGATGAAGGTAGTCGGAACAACTTCAACTTCTCCAATAAGTCGCTAAGACACCGACCCCATGGTGGGCGCCAACTGTCGTGGTTCTAAGCCTGAC
Organism: Triticum aestivum; assembly: GCF_018294505.1. NCBI lineage: Eukaryota > Viridiplantae > Streptophyta > Magnoliopsida > Poales > Poaceae > Triticum > Triticum aestivum. The sequence continues at coordinate 277,773,494 of NC_057810.1, forward strand.
AGTAGAATAGGGGGTAGGTATGGAGAGGCAAGATCCTAACTATGGAGTAGTTGTATACGCAAGAGATTTACGAGTTGAGGCCCTTCTCGGAGGAAGTAATAGCCCTACGTCTCGGAGCCCGGAGGCGGTCGACTGGATTATGTGCGTATGAGTTACAGGGGTGCGAACCCTTTACACTGAGGAGGGGGTGGCTTATATAGAGTCCACCAGACCCCTCCGGCCCTCAGTTATGCAGGGTTTAAGGTACATTAAGGTCCGACGTTACTAGTAATGCCCAACATAAAGTGCTATCATGACCATAAAGACTACTTAATGATAGACCATTTGTGTGCAGAGTGACTCTGGATCTCCTGGTGGTCGAGTGAACGGCTTCATGGTCGAGTGTCTTCGAGACCGTCGACTGGAATCCTTCCAGGTCGACTAAAAGGTAGTTTCTTTTATATATGTCCTTGGGAAGGGTACCTTGGACAGGTCCATGACCCTACCCTAGGTACATGGCTTCATCACCAGCCAACCACCGCCGCGAGACGGCCGAGGAGCGGGAGTGAGATCTTCTGTCTTCAAATGCGGCCCTGCAGTGCGAAGTCGAGGAGCTTCGCGCCCTGCTGGCCTCCTCACCAGGCGAGGTGGCCCTTGCCGAGGCGGAGCTCCTGAGGCGCCATGAAGACTTGACGCTGGAGGCCGTGGAACACAGCTTGGCGCTGGAGAGGCTGGAGGTGAGGGAGCGACAGGCCGCCGTGGCTGAGGACGCCGTCGCCGCCCAAGAAGCTCAGGTCCACGTGGAGGTGGATAAGAGGGTGGCAATGGCACGTGCTGAGCTGGATGGAAGGCACCGCCTAGACCTAGAGCTGCTTAAGGCTGAGCTTGAGGGCCGGACCTCTGCCCTGAAGACCGAGCTGCACGCTGTGGAGCAGCGTGAGAGCGCTGCCTGAGGAGCCCTGACTTCCTCTGAATCTGCCCTGAATTTTGCCCGTGCTGAGATATCCTCTCTCCGGAAGCAAGACGAAGAAACGGCCTCCCTCCTGGAGAAGGCTTCGAGTGAAAAGTGCCACTGCCTGACATTGGAGCGCGAGCACGACTCCATGCTCCAAGGTCTGCGCATTAGAGCCAACAATGCCTTGGGTGCCATTTGTGATGAGAGCGCTCCTCACCCGCACAAGAACGACTACGCCAACCATCTCCGCTTATTTACTGATATCGTAACATGCCTGGAAGATCAGGCCGCGAAAGCTCGCCAGCTTGTTGAGGAGTGGATTCAGGGCCTCCTCAGGTGCGCGCTCTCGCGCATTTTCAGCAACCTCCTGAACCTTGACTCCCACTTCGATTTCGGCGCCATGCTTGCCCCCGTGCCTGCGGCCACCCAAGACAAGCTTACCAAGTGGGTGGATGGTCATGTAGATGCCTTGGTGAAGGAGCTGACTCCTGAGAACGACAAGGCTGTGCTCGCGGCCGAAGGAGCTGGCTTGGGTGGCGACGACGAGGAGGATGGAAGCTACGGCACAAGCAGCGCGGATCGGAGCGACGAAGAAGGCACGTCCAGCTAGGCCTGTGTTTCTTTTGCTTTAACCTATATAATGAAAACTTGAACGCATTCTTGTGAGAGCATTTTGAAAAGGGGGTTCCCCTTATGATGTGTGAGATTGCTAAATGCTTTTGAAGTGACACCCGGAGCAGGGCCCCGCAGGGCTGCGGGTCACTGAGCAAGGCAGCTGTTTATGACTTATCTGGGTTTCGGGGGTCTTGAGTAGGGCCTGGCGTCGCGGCCGAGCCCCTTCTCCTGAGGCGATCCTGTTGCGGGCTCGCGAGGTTCTGTGCCTCTCGAGGAGCCTACTGGCCTGCCGTGGAGTGCCTTTTGAGGAGCCAGCTGCTAGGCTATGGCGAGGTGGGCGCGCGGGGCGGCTGCACCTTCGAAGCCCCCAGGGGGAGCGATCGGCACCAGCGCGCACACCGTACCCAGCCCCCGCTCATGAGGCGCTCGAGGGCAGGGTAGCTGTCATGAGCTTAAAAAAGAATGCAGGAACTGAAAGCAAGAGAGCGGCACGAAACAAGAAAACTCCCCCCATTTTTATAAACGCACGAAAGACAAACTGCTGCAGAAAGTCGGCAAGGAAATACAAAGAGGCAAAAAGCAAACGGCCACGTCCGGCGCCTAGCTAATCCTTAGTCTTCGGTCTTTGGTCTTCTCACCAACGCAGAGCTAAGTGCTTCCACTGCCTAGGCATAGTCATTGGGGACAGTGCCGACGGCCATCGCAGAGCATGGTGCTTCCACTAGGACGTGGGTGGGAGCCCCCGTGAGGCCCCAAGGCGGCACTCAGGAGACTCCGGGGCGTGTACAGCCCCATTCATTATTACATGGGAGTGTCACAAGCGGAGACCATCACAGGCCGGAGCCTTGCTTCATGTCGTCCAATGAGGACACCGCCATGCGGCACCCCTGACCACCGTTGGGGAGACCGGAAACTAGGACAAGACCAAGGGACCAAGGGGGACGCTGGTGGCATCCTCGGCGACCATAGGAGCCTTCCTCGGTAGAGAACCTACCTCCAGGAAGGACCCTGCTCTGCACAGCACGAGGAAGGCCCTGCCACTGGGCTTCCCCCGCGCAGCTCCCAACGTCCTTCGCCCTCCTGAGGGGGTCCGCCGCCCTGAGGTCCTGGTGGCTGTTGCGTCCTGGTTCACCTGGGATCCATGGTCAGTGTAAGCGTGCCCCTGCGGTGTTAGTTGTACCCAGAGGTTGCCGCTGTTGGAGACGTCGGCAGGGCTTGGTGGTGGTTCGAAGGAGAGCTCGGCCTCGTGTATGTCCAGCGCCCAGCCTGGCGTGGGGGATCGGCTGGGGCCCTCTCCTAGTGCGTGCCTTGGATCCATCGCGACAGGGACGTAGGCTTCCGGGCTGTTCGCACCAGAGGCGCCGCCTGGCCGCCTAACATTCCCGCTTTCCTCAGCCATGCTATGGTCCTGTTGGCCAGGGGCCGGTACTCCAGCGCGTCCCTGGTGATGTCCCATGGACAGCCCTGTGCCGAGGGGGCACGTTCGTGGTGGCGCGGGCTTCTCTGCGGGGCTGGTCGACATCGAGAGGCTCTCCAGAGCCCCTGGGAGGGGGCACGTGGTTGTGTCTGGAATGAGGGCGCGCCCCCGGCACCGCCTGCGACGTGGGCAGGGTGCAGAACAGCGCTGCCCCCCTACACGGCGCATCCAGCAACTCGGCGACCCGTTCCAGCAAGGCGTCGCGGCCACTCTCAAGCAGCCTACACCGCAGGAGCTCTCAGGCCACGATGATTGTTGCCCGCATGTTTGCTTGTTCCCTGCGCGAGTGTGGAGCGGTTGCTGTAGCGTAGTTCACAGATCACGTGGCTGCATGGCTGCGGCGTGGCGCCAGTGGAGAAGGTTGCGCCACGCGCCCTCCGCGACAGGTCGCCCCTAGCGGAACACTGCCGGATATCGGGTTCCGGCAAAACCCTTAAGGTTCAAACTCTGGGGTGCGCGCGAAGATCTTCCCCCTACCGATCCACGTCCCAGCGCCTCACTTAGAATCTAAGCTAAATGATGAACAACGCATGGGACACAAGGTTTATACTGGTTCGGTCCACCGTTGTGGTGTAATACCCTAATCTAGTGTGTGGTGTGGTGGATTGCCTCAGGGGCTGATGATGGACAGTAGAAGGGAAGAACAGCCTCGCGAGAGGTGTTCTTGTGATGGTGTGCTTGGAGAGGGATTGCTCCATCTCTGTTGACTCTAGGTGAGAACTCTCTCTTATCTACTATGGTGGCTATCCCTATATATAGAGGCCCTGGTCCTCTTCCCAAATATTGAGCGGGAAGTGCGCCAACAACGGCCATTTTGAAGGGGAACATCTAGTACAAGTTATCCTGACTAAAGTTGTTCTTCGGCTGCCAAAGGCACTGGTGATGACGCCGTCTTGGGCTCCACAGTGACCTCCATCCTGCCGCTCTGCTGGTCCTGGTCTCGTTGCACTGAAATGGTAACCTTTGCCTGATGCCTCGGTACTCCACGCCTGTGCTTGCCCCCATTGTACCAAAGAGGAAACAAGAACACTGCGCAGGCCGGCGCCCGCCTGGCGCCTGCCTCATCTTCATCGGCATGGCTTGTGTCACGAGCACCTTGCGAGGTACCCCTTCCTTGATCTCTCCGCCTCCTCGCGAGCCGGCCTGGTGAGGCCATTCCTGAGGAAGCCTTGCATCGTCCGCCCTGCGAGGCTTGGCCCCTCGCGAGGGTCTTGAGCTTGAGTTGATGAAGATGGGTCGTACTGGGCCACAACTTGAGCCACGCCGCAGGCCGCAGGCAGGCAAGTCTGGGGATCCCCGTTCCCAGAACACCGACAATAGCCCCCGGGCCCAAGGCGCGCTCGGACTTGGCTTAGCAGAAAAGCAAAGGGGCAAGTGTGGAGCGCCGCGGGCCCCAACAGCCTGCGGCCTTGGTCGCCGCGTGGCGGTTGATTGGACGTGGGCGTCTTCGCTTCCCCATGCTGCCTCGACAACTGCCCGATTTGACGAGTCCCTGCTGCATGCAAAAAGAGTCATGATTACCTATGATCGTGGAGGCCGATGGTTGGCCTCCTCTGGACTATAAGTACGGAGAGGCGTGAGGCCCCGCAGTCCATATCTCCTTGCTTCGCTCCTTCTTCCTTGCTCCCCCTCCATCTTGACGCCAATGGCGCCAATCCGCTGGTTCTCAGCGAAGGAGAAAGGAAAGGCCCCCCGAGAGGGTCCCGACCCGCTCCCGCCGAAGAAGCGGCCGGTCCCCGGACGCTGCGACGAGGTTGCACAGCAGGACATGTCGAGGCCTTGGTGCGAGCGGCCACCTCCTAGGTTTTCGCTGCCTTTGTACGCTCGGGCTAGGAGCCCTAGGGAAGAAGATGCCGAGCGGCGCCGCCCGTGCCGTCGGCGACGCCGACGAGTCACGGCAGTGCGCATCATCGCTCTTGGAATACACGCCGCGGACTCCTCTCACAAGCTCGTGCTTCATGCCGCCATGCCTCCAAGCTCCTGGGTTGTCCTTCCTCCTTCCATTGCCTTCAAGATGCCGCCGAGGGGGCCTCTTGAGATCTGGCTGCAGTACGCCGACTGCGGCACCCCCGTGACCGGAGTGGAGGTTGAGGTCGTCGCTTCGGGCAAGGTCTACATGACCCGAGGCTGGGGCGAGATCGCCCGGGTCTGCCAAACAGGGGGCGCCTTCGTGATTCATTTCGAATACGATGGCGCCTCCTTGATGCTCTTCAAGGTCTTTGACGTGGAAGGACACCGGCTGGAGTGCTGCCCCAGGGAAGGCGGCCAGGGCATCGACGTGGCGAGGGCCAGGTAGTAGCGGAGATGCCGGAGGGTCCAGAGACTCTCCCGAGCTTCTCGTGACTCCGGAGACGAGCGACGACAGCTACGAGCCCCCGAGATCGCGTCGCGCCCGGAGCAGAGTTGCTGCATCAGGCCGCCGACGTGGCTGATCCGGATGGGGTTGGCGCCGGCCCCTTGTGGCCCACTGTTGATGATGGCGTCGGCCGCGGAGGCACATGCAGTTAGGGCTCCTTAGGATTTGCACCTTTTTTCCCTACGAGGAAACAAGGAAATACCCCGTGGGGCATGTAAAGCGTCTGCAATGTCTTTTGTTGATATTATCCTTATCGCTAAGTGGTGCAAGATGCTCGTCCTGTCTCGGCTCGGTTCCCCCTTTCTGACCTCATGAGGGCTTGGTGCTCTACGCTGACAGGTTCCAGTCCCCAGGCAGGCTTCAGCCGTAGCTGGTATGCCAGGTCGCGATGAAGTGGTCAAGGCCAGGAGGTGAGCGGCCCGAGGTCCAGTAAGAGCCCCTGAGGCGTGATGCTCAGGAGGTCCCCCTTAGCGCTCAAGCAGCCGTCACTGGGCGAGAGAGGAAGGCAACGTCACCTTCACAGAGTCGCATTAAATGAGGGTTTGGTGTCGCGTTGACTAGCTGTTCTAGGAGCGTGACTTATCTCGAGAGCTTGGAGATGTTCCTTCGCGAGGTGCCGGACCTGCATGTCGGCAGCTGGGATTTGATCGTGAGCTTCTCCTCCCTTCCCTGCACTCTCCTTTGTGCTCTACATCCTCAGGTCCCGGCCCTTGAGCGAGCTCAGCCGCCGCTGGTATGCCAGGTCGCGATGCCGTGGACAAGGCCAGGGGGTGAGGGCTGGAGAGCCAGTAAGAGCTCCTGAGTCGTGATGCTCAGGCGCCCCCTTTTAACGTGCAAGCGGATCGCACGGGTCAGAGAGAGAGAGAGAGAGAGAGATCGTGACGCCCCCCACGTTATTCCTTAGGTGGACCCTGTAAACCAACATGAGGGAAGCAAGGTCTGCCATTACGATTGCCGGCCAGCCATTAGTCGCTCCGAGGGAGTGATGAGGGCACTGAGGGCCTAGTGAGGTAGCGCTTTGCGGGGCTGCCGCGGCCAGAGCTCGACCACTCAGCTTTGTCAACGTTGCAGGGACGGACATACGCACAAGCACCGTGACATACCGAGCGGCTCCAAAGGTAGGTGTCAATCGATCGGGCGATTATCACAGGCAGGTTAAGCATAAAGAGCAAATCAGTTTAGATAGATGCAGGAAAGATACACGCCACTGGGTCAGGCCCGAGCGGCTTGGGGATGATGCAGCTCAAGTCGCGCCCCCGGCAAAGTGAACTAAAGACATAGCAAAACAGATACGTGCCGCGGGGACGGACCCATGCGACCTGGGAATGATGCAGCCCCGAGGGCGCTCCCAGCTGAAATGTAACTTGAAAGATGTCACCTGATATCATTGCAGAGCGGGTGTTGGAGTAGCTGACGATGCGCGGTGAAGAAGACAATCCTCACGAGCCTTCGGAGCCCTGAGACTCGGGAGGCTCTGGGGGTCTGGGCGGCTCCTTGAGGTCCGTCTCCATCTCCGCCAGGAACGCGTGGTGCCTGGCCACTGGAGCTTCCAGCATGCTCCTCATCAGGCGCTGGTTAGCAGCCGCCACGTTCGGCAGGCCGAAAGGCATGCGAACGTAGTTGTGAGGTGGACCCTCGTAGCGTCCCACGTGCGAAGGCCAGAAACGCTCCTGAGACGCGACTCGGTTGAGCCCTGGGTAGTCGATACAGATGCGCAGCCTGCCATCCTCGCCTGGATGGGGAGCTACACCTGGTAGGCGGTGATCGCCACGCATGACTCTCGATTCGTGCAGCTCCTGAGTGACTTTGGTGATGAACTCCTGAGGGCCGGGCCCTCCTTGCCTCATGCCTTCTTGAGGGAAACGTGCCGCGAAGCATGCGTCCAAGTGGTGCCCGAGCGCCTCCCTCGTGATATTGGCAAAGTCTGAGGCCCTCCAGGAGAGAGCCCCCGAGCCTTGCCCGAGGAGGGCGCCGGGCGCGTCTTCCTATGCAACGGAGGGAGGCGCCCCTTGGTCAGGCGCAGATCCTGATGCGGTGCCTCCGGAGACGCCTGCCTCTTGAGGCCTTGAGTTGGGTGATGTCTTCTTCTTCTTGGGAATTGCCTCAAGAGGGTTCCCGCTCTTGTTGTGTGGGTCCTCGACTGATGCGGCTTGGAAGGAATGCTCGAGGGATCACACCGCATCCTTCTCTTCGCAGGGGACTGTGATGATACCGCCGCTCCCCGGCATCTTGAGGACATTGTAACCATGGTGAGTCACTTCCATGACCTTGGCCAGGGCTGGATACCCAAGGATGGCATTGTATGGCAGGCGAATGTGGGGGCGTCGAAGTCGATGAGCTCGGTACAGTAGTTCTTGCGTTGTCCAAAGGTGACAGGGAGGCGGACCTGCCCTAACAGGGTGGTGGAGCCCTCAGTGACTCCCGAGAAAGGCTTGATTGGCTGAAGTTGATCATATGGCACTTGGAGATTGTTGAACATCTCAACAGACAGAACGTTGAGTCCTGCGTGGCCATCGATGAGGGTCCTAGTGACTTGCGTGTTGCTGATGGCTGGGGAACAAAGCATTGGGAGGACCCCGGCTATGGCCGCACACTTGAGCTGATCCGCTGAGATGAACGTGATGGCACATGTTGACCACCTGAGATGGCGTGTGGCCTCGAGCTTGGGGAGGACTGCGTTCACCTCACGAGCAAGCTGCTTGAAGATGCATTGAGAGGCTGGGGCCTAGGCACCGCCCAAGATGCTAGCGATAGCGTGCGGCTCCTGGAAGCCCCGAGCCCCCTCGTCCTGATGATGGTCGTCATTCCTTCTTGGTGGTGGTGGCAGAGGAGGAAGGCCTGCGTTGCCTTGCCGGCAATCCTCACGAGGCTGATCCCTCCAAGCCCCCTCACGAGGCTGGTCCTGCCAGCGGCCCTCGCGAGGCCGGTCACGCCACCTGTAACGCCCCGGATTCGTTGCGCCAGGTGTTTGCCAGTTATTCGCCGCCGTTGCCATGTCATGCGCTTGTGTGTGCACTTTGCCATGTCATCATCTGCATTTCATATCATGTCATCATGTGCATCGCATTTGCATACGTGTTCGTCTCATGCATCCGAGCATTTTCCCCGTTGTCCGTTTTGCAATCCGGCACTCCTATGTCACCCGGCGTCCCCTTTCATCTCCTGTTGTGAGCGGGTATTAAACTTTCTCGGAATAGACCGAGGTTTGCCAAGCGGCCTTGGTATAGCACTGGTAGACCGCCTGTCAAGTTTCGTGCCATTTGGAGGTCGTTTGGTACTCCAACGGTTAACCGGGTAACCGTAAAGCCCTCTCTTGTTTGCAGCCCAACACCCCTTCCAAGTGGCCCAAAACCCAGCCAACTCCCCTCCATCCTCTCGGTCGTTCGATCACGATCGCGTGGCCAAAAACCGCTCCTAATTTGGACTCTCCTAGCTCCCTCTACCTATAAATAGGTGTCTCCCCCCGAATTTTCGCAGTCCAAACCCTAGATCATTTCCCCTCCGCGTCGCCGGACGAAATTCCCCGCCGCCGGACATGTCTGCCGCCCACTTCGCCGTTGCAGCCCGCGCCCACTTCGCCGTCGCAGCCCGCCGGCGCCCGACCGCGGCCCGCCCCGGGCTGATCTGGGCCCGAGCGCCCGCGCCGCGCCGCCGCGCGCCCCTGGCGCCGCCCCAACCCCGCCGCCGGCGCGTCTTCTCCTCACCGCCGGCCTGCTCCGCCGCCTCCGCCGTCCTCCGGCGCCCCGCCGCCGCGCGCCCCGGCGCCCCGCTCGCCGGCCTCCGTCTCCGCCCGCCGGCGCCACCCGAGGACCTCCGCCGCCGCCCACCTCCGCGCTGGCGCCCGGCCGCGCCGCCGCCCCGCCGCCTTGTCGACCAGCGCCGCTCCGCGCCTGGATCCGGTGGGATCCGGCCGGGAGGAGCCCGCCGCCGCCTCCGGCTCCTCCTCAGCCGCGCCATGCCCCGGCCTCGCCCTTCTCCCCGCCGGCGTCGGCCTCCGGTCGCCGTCGCAGCGACCTCCGGCCTCCCCTCGTGTGAGCGGGAGGAGGTCAACGACCCGCGCCGCCGGCCCGTGGGCCCCGCAGCCCAGTCCCCGCCGGCCCAGCCCAGTTCCGACCGGCCCAAGCCGGCCTCCTCCCCGCAACCTGGGCCGAGCCCACTAGGTGAGCTTCCCCCTATCCTCCGCCCCGTGCGTCATATAGTTGTCCCGCGCTCATATGTTTTTTTTTCCTGAAATCGGCCAAGTCCCTGATTGTGTGTGTAATTTTCATGACATGTTTGACCTGTTGTATCTCTACATCCGTAGCTCCGTTTCGTGCGTGTAATATGTCAAATTGTTCGTATCAATGAGTACTTCATTTCATTCCATTGCATAATTTTCATTTGAGCTCATCTTGATGCCCGAAATGCTGTTGGAAGAGTGCATGTTGATGTTAATCTGTTGAAACTGTTATAACTTGCTCATTTATCATTTTTGCCATGATTGATGTGTGCATCCTATGAGGTTGATGTCTACATGTGTTTTCATCTATGTCATGCCATCTTTACAGGGGTGCTGACCATGTATTTTTGTGAGTTGTGTGCCGAGTGTATCAAGCTTGCTAAGTAGGGTAGTTGTTGTTGCTGTTTTCCTGACAGATTCTGTTATATTTTGTTGCTATGTTAACATGTGGCTACTAATCATTTTATGCATAATCTGGAGATGTTCTATAAACATGTTTTGATCTACATGTCATGCTCTATCCATACATGTCCCTGGTTGCATTTATAGCTTGCTGTAGATTGTTGATATCTTGCTCCAAAGTTACTTGAAAATGTTGCTGTCAGCCTGTTAACATTAAGTTCAATGTTTCCATGATTGTTTCCTAGTGATCCATGCACCCTATGAACTTGCTCTTGCCATGCTTAGCTTCATAAACATGTCTTCTTACTGTTGGTCGCCTTGCCATGCCATGTATTGCTCTGTGGTGAGTGGTTCAAGCTCACCAACATGCCTACTTATTGTTGTTCCTGCCATGTATGAATCTGTAATATAACTTGCCATGTTTACATGGGTGCCATCATATTTTCCGTGTCTTTTTGGCTCATGGTCAGTAAGGGTCTTTTGATCTATGCAATTAGTAGTTTCATGCCATGCCTTTGTTTGCCATGATAGCTTCCTCTAAAATGTTGTTTGATAGCTTTAAACATTGCAACCTGATGTTATTTCTGCTAAAGTCTGAAACTGTTATTATTTGCAATCTTTCCATGTCATTTGGAGCATGTTCTAGTTGTTTCTAGAGATAGCTCAGTGTTTATGTTTTGTAATGCTCTACCTGTACTTCATGCCCATGCCTTTTGTTATTATGTTGGGATGCTGTAGCTTGTTGTTTTGGTGCTTGCAATATGCCTAGTTGCTGTTTTGGACAGATTGTTGGTATGACTTGTATAGAGTGTATGTGTTGAACCGTTGCTCCGTTTTGAGTGTGCTTTATATGAAACTTGCTTGATTTTGCATGTAGCTTCATATTATCATGTTGCATCTTTGTCTTGGTGTGTTTGCTTGATGTTTGGGTGCATTTTGCATCAATGCCATGTTTAACTTGTTTTGCTCATATCTTCTAGGCCATAGCTCCGATTTAAATGAACTTTATATGTAACTTGACTAGAATTTCGTGTAGATCATCTTGGTGCATCTTGACTTGTTGTTTAACAATTTCAACTTAATGGTTATTCAGTTCTGGACCAATTTCGAAATATGCATATGAGGACTTTCCGGAATTGTTATATGTTGTTTCCGGCCTCATTTAAACTTGCCTTGATGTGTTGTTCTTGTTTGCATCATCTCTTGCCATGACTAGCCTCATGTAGCTTTGTCATGCATCATGCTTGTTGTGCATCATGTCTTGTCATGTGTGGTGTGTTTACCATGTTGTGTGCTTCTTCTCGATAGTTTCCGTTTCGTTGCGATCGTGAGGATGCGTTCGTCTACGTGTGGTTCGTCTTCGTGGCTTCATCTTCTTCATGGACTCGTTCTTCTTCCTTGTGGGATTTCAGGCAAGATGACCGCTACCCTGGATCTCACTACTATCATTGCTATGCTAGTTGCTTCGTTCTATCGCTATGCTGCGTTACCTATCATTTGCTCTTCAAGCCTCCCAAATTGCCATGAACCTCTAACCTTTGACACCCTTCCTAGCAAACCATTGTTTGGCTATGTTACCGCTTTGCTCAGCCCCTCTTATAGCGTTGCTAGCTGCAGGTGAAGTTGAAGATTTCTCCATGGTGGACAGGGTTTATGTTGGGATATCACAATATCTCTTATATTATTAATGCATCTATATATTTGGTAAAGGGTGGAAGGCTCGGCCTTATGCCTGGTGTTTTGTTCCACTCTTGCCACCCTAGTTTCCGTCATACCGGTGTTATGTTCCCGGATTTTGCGTTCCTAACGCGGTCGGCTGATTTATGGGACCCCCCTGACAGTTCGCTTTGAATAAAACTTGTCCAGCAAGGCCCAACCTTGGTTTTACCATTTTCCTCACCACCACCTACTTTTCCCTTGGGAGTAATTAACCCAAGGGTCATCTTTATTATAGCCCCCCCGGGCCAATGCTTGTCTAAGTGTTGGTCCAAACTAGAGCACCGTGCGGGACCATTCCTTGGCAACTTGGATTCGTCGGTACCTGTACGCTTCGCTTATCCGGTGTTGCCCTGAGAACGATATATGTGCAGCTCCTATCGGGATTGTCGGCGCATCGGGCGGCTTTGCTGGTCTTGTTTTACCATTGTCGAAATGTCCTGTAAACCGGGATTCCGAGACTGATCGGGTCTTCCTGGGAGAAGATCTATTCCTTCGTTGATCGCGAGAGCTTGTCATGGGCTAAGTTGGGACACCCCTGCAGGGTATAAACTTTCAAGAGCCGTGCCCGCAATTATGTGGCAGATGGGAATTTGTTAATGTCCGATTGTAGATAACTTGACACCAGATCCGAATTAAAACACATCAACCGCGTGTGTAGCCGTGATGGTCTTTTCTCGGCAGAGTCCGGGAAGTGAACACGGTTTCTGGGTTATGTTTGACGTAAGTAGGTGTTCAGGATCACCTCTTGATCATTGCTAGCTTCACGACCGTTCCTTTGTTTCTCTTCTCGCTCTCTTTTGCGTATGTTAGCCATCATATCATGCTTAGTCGCTGCTGCAACCTCACCACTTTACCCCTTCCTTACCCATTAAGCTTTGCTAGTCTTGATACCCATGGTAATGGGATTGCTAAGTCCTCGTGGCTCACAGATTACTACAACAACAGTTGCAGGTACAGGTTATGCGATGATCATGTCGCGAGAGCGATGCTTGTTTGCGTTGAGTTCTTCTTCTGCTTCTTCTTCGATCAGGGGATAGGTTCCAGGTCGGCAGCCTGGGCTAGCAGGGTGGATATAGTTTGAGTTTCTGTTTATGATTCATCCGTAGTCGGATGTTGTTCTTGTATGTTGTATTGTTGTATTCGTGTGGCATTGTATGCCTCTTGTATATATCCCCATCTATTATGTAATGTTGATGTAATGATATCCACCTTGCAAAAGCGTTCCAATATGCGGGCCTATCCTTGGTGGGACCTTCGAGTTCCTTTTGGATAGGGTCGCATATTGGGCGTGACAAGTTGGTATCAGAGCCTCGACCGACCATAGGAGCCCCCTTGATTGATCATGTAGTTTGGCTGTTGTTGAGTCTAGAAGAAAACTGTTTTCTGAGTTTAGTTATATCGGAGAGTAGGAATTCTTTTACTCCTCAGCCCCTTCGTCGCTCTAGTGAGGATTCTTGACGTAGGTGTTTTGAATTACTCCTCTTCCCCTTCAAATTTTTCTTTAGGTTCACGCAGTTGGTTTTCCGATCGTTGTCCATCCTCTTTTATCCGGTGCATTTCTCGTCAAGTCGGTTTGACCCTCTTTGTTTTTGCAAGTTCAATCCTCAGTTGTTTTTTTCCCACCCGCCCTCCCTTCTTCTTCTTGAATCCGCAGCCCGTAATCGAGTATCCATCCTACTCGTGCGAAGTCTTTGCTTTCTTTCCTCAATGATTTCAACCGGTGTTTTTCTCTTCAAGTTATTCGTCGGTTTCCCCTTCCAAGTTGCCTTTGTATTCCCGCCCTCCCACCCTTTTTCTTCCCGGAGTCTGAGCATCTATTCGAGAAGCTTTTTCATTCGTGTGGAGCCTCTTCAGTCTTTTGTCAATCATTTCAACCGGTGAATTCTCGTCTCGTTCGTCATTGTTCATCTCTTTTTCTTTTCTGGTGGATTCAATTCATTTTTTTTGGTGTTGATTATATTCTTTCCCTCAGCTCAAGTGTTTTCCCTGCTTGTTCGCCTCTCGCCAGTTTATCCTTCCGGAGTGTTCAAGATATCTCAGGAGATTTGTCTGTGTTTGAATTAATTCGAGGTTGTCACCTCATTCAAATATTTCAATTGTTCCGGTGCATCATCTATCTGTTCATCATCCCTTTTCAACGGTGTTTCTTCTCTTCAGTGGACCCTAACCCACAGGTCTTTTCCCAGGATCTTACCTGGCTCTTCTAATTCCCCGGAGTTATTCTCAATTCTTTTCAATTGTGATGTAAGAATGGATCCCATCAGTCACATGCCTTCTCCAAGTATCATTCCATCCTCTCAAGCTCGTGTTCTATTCCCCCATGTTTCAGCCGGAGTGCTGCCTAAATCCTTTCAGTCTTATCCGTTTCTTTTCTCATTCTAACCACTCCGGTTAGAACGAGTGATTTCATAGTCTATCAGTTTCCGTGAGTTTTCGATTCTCGTCATTCTCGTTGTTCCTCTCTACTTCTCGAGTGTTCTCAATTCTTTGCTTCTTCTCTTGAGTTCTTGCTTCACCTCATCCTTTTTTTCCCTTCCGTCTCGGTCCTAAGATCTCGGGACGAGATCTCTTGTTAGTGGAGGAGTGTTGTAACGCCCCGGATTCGTTGCGCCAGGTGTCTGCCAGTTATTCGCCGCCGTTGCCATGTCATGTGCTTGCGTGTGCACTTTGCCATGTCATCATCTGCATTTCATATCATGTCATCATGTGCATCGCATTTGCATACGTGTTCGTCTCATGCATCCGAGCATTTTCCCCGTTGTCCGTTTTGCAATCCAGCACTCCTATGTCACCCGGCGTCCCCTTTTGTCTCCTGTTGTGAGCGGGTATTAAACTTTCTCGGAATGGACCGAGGTTTGCCAAGCGGCCTTGGTATAGCACCGGTAGATCGCCTGTCAAGTTTCGTGCCATTTGGAGGTCGTTTGGTACTCCAACGGTTAACCGGGTAACCGTAAAGCCCTCTCTTGTTTGCAGACCAACACCCCTTCCAAGTGGCCCAAAACCCAGCCAACTCCCCTCCATCCTCTCGGTCGTTCGATCACGATCGCGTGGCCGAAAACCGCTCCTCATTTGGACTCTCCTAGCTCCCTCTACCTATAAATAGGTGTCTCCCCCTGAATTTTCGCAGTCCAAACCCTAGATCATTTCCCCTCCGCGCCGCCGGACGAAATTCCCCGCCGCCGGACATGTCCGCCGCCTCCCGCAGCGAATCTGAGCTCGCCATGTGTCGCCCCACGCCCACTTCACCGTCGCAGCCCGCCGGGGCCCGACCGCGGCCCGCCCAGGGCCGATCTGGGCCCGAGCGCCCGCGCCGCGCCGCCGCGCGCCCCTGGCGCCGCCCCAACCCCGCCGTCGGCGCGTCTTCTCCTCACCGCCGGCCTGCTCCGCCGCCTCCGCCGCCCTCCGGCGCCCCGCCGCCGCGCGCCCCGCCGCCCCGCTCGCCGGCCTCCGTCTCCGCCCGCCGGCGCCACCCAAGGACCTCCGCCACCGCCCACCTCCGCGCTGGCGCCCGGCCGCGCCGCCGCCCCGCCGCCTCGTCGACTAGCGCCGCTCCGCGCCTGGATCCGGTGGGATCCGGCCGGGAGGAGCCCGCCGCCGCCTCCGGCTCCTCCTCAGCCGCGCCATGACCCGGCCTCACCCTTCTCCCCGCCGGCGTCGGCCTCCGGTCGCCGTCGCAACGACCTCCTGCCTCCCCTCGTGCGAGCAGGAGGAGGTCAACGACCCGCACCGCCGGCCCGTGGGCCCCGCAGCCCAGTCCCCGCCGGCCCAGCCCAGCTCCGACCGACCCAAGCCGGCCTCCTCCCCGCAACCTGGGCCGAGCCCACTAGGTGAGCTTCCCCCTATCCTCCGCCCCGTGCGTCATATAGTTATCCCGCGCTCATATGTTTTTTTCCTGAAATCGGCTAAGTCCCCGATTGTCTGTGTAATTTTCATGACATGTTTGACCTGTTGTATCTCTGCATCAATAGCTCTATTTCGTGCGTGTAATATGTCAAATTGTTCGTCTCAACGAGTACTTTATTTCATTCCATTGCATCATTTTCATTTGAGCTCATCTTGATGCCCGAAATGCTGTTGGAAGAGTGCATGTTGATGTTAATCTGCTGAAACTGTTATAACTTGCTCATTTATCATTTTTGCCATGATTGATGTGTGCATCCTATGAGGTTGATGTCTACATGTGTTTTGATCTATGTCATGCCATCTTTACAGGGGTGCCAACCATGTCTTTTTGTGAGTTGTGTGTTGAGTGTATCAAGCTTGCTAAGTAGGGTAGTTGCTGTTGCTGTTTTCCTGACAGATTCTATTATATTTTGTTGCTATGTTAACATGTGGCTACTAATCATTCTATGCATAATCTGGAGATGTTCTATAAACATGTTTTGATCTACATGTCATGCTCTATCCATACATGTCCCTGGTTGCATTTATAGCTTGATGTAGATTGTTCATATCTTGCTCCAAAGTTGCTTGAAAATGTTGCTGTCAGCCTGTTAACATTAAGTTTAATGTTTCCATGATTGTTTCCTATTGATCCATGCACCCTATGAACTTTCTCTTGCCATGCTTAGCTTCATAAACATGTCTTCTTACTGTTGGTTGCCTTTCCATGCCATGTATTGATCTGTGGTGAGTGGTTCAAGCTCACCAACATGCCTACTTATTGTTGTTCCTGCCATGTATGAATCTGTAATATAACTTGCCATGTTTACATGGGTGCCATCATATTTTCCGTGCCTTTTTGGCTCATGGTCAGTAAGGGTCTTTTGATCTATGCAATTATTAGATTCATGCAATGCCTTTTTTGCCATGATAGATTCCTGTAACATGTTGTTTGATAGCTCTAAACATTGCAACCTGATGTTATTTCTGGTAAAGTCTGAAACTGTTATTATTTGCAATCTTTCCATGTCATTTGGAGCATGTTCTAGTTGTTTCTGGAGATAGCTCAGTGTTTATGTTTTGTTATGCTCTACCTGTACTTCATGCCCATGCCTTTTGTTATTATGTTGGGATGTTGTAGCTTGTTGTTTTGGTGCTTGCAATATGCCTAGTTGCTGTTTTGGACAGATTGTTGTTATGACTTGTATAGAGTGTATGTGTTGAACCGTTGCTCCGTTTTGAGTGTGCTTTATATGAAACTTGCTTGATTTTGCATGTAGCTTCATATTATCATGTTGCATCCTTGTCTTGGTGTGTTTGCTTGATGTTTGGGTGCATTTTGCATCAATGTCATGTTTAACTTGTTTTGCTCATATCTTCTAGGTCGTAGCTCTGATTTAAATGAACTTTATATGTAACTTGACTAGAATTTCGTGTAGATCATCTTGGTGCATCTTAACTTGCTGTTTAAAAATTTCAACTTAATGGTTATTCAGTTCTGGACCAATTTCGAAATATGCATATGAGGACTTTCCGGAATTGTTATATGTTGTTTCCGGCCTCATTTAAACTTGCCTTGATGTGTTGTTCTTGTTTGCATCATCTCTTGCCATGACTAGCCTCATCTAGCTTTGTCATGCATCATGCTTGTTGTGCATCATGTCTTGTCATGTGTGGTGTGTTTACCATGTTGTGTGCTTCTTCTCGATAGTTTCCGTTTTGTTACGATCGTGAGGATGCGTTCGTCCGTGTGGTTCGTCTTCGTGGCTTCATCTTCTTCATGGACTTGTTCTTCTTCCTTGCGGGATTTCAGGCAAGATGACCGCTACCCTGGATCTCACTACTATCATTGCTATGCTAGTTGCTTCATTCTATCGCTATGCTGCATTACCTATCATTTGCTCTTCAAGCCTCCCAAATTGCCATGAACCTCTAACCTTTGACACCCTTCCTAGCAAACCGTTGTTTGGCTATGTTACCGCTTTGCTCAGCCCCTCTTATAGCGTTGCTAGCTGCAGGTGAAGTTGAAGATTTCTCCATGGTGGACAGGGTTTATGTTGGGATATCACAATATCTCTAATATTATTAATGCATCTATATATTTGGTAAAGGGTGGAAGGCTCAGCCTTATGCCTGGTGTTTTGTTCCACTCTTGCCACCCTAGTTTCCGTCATACCGGTGTTATGTTCCCGGATTTTGTGTTCCTAACGCGGTCGGGTGATTTATGGGACCCCCCTGACAGTTCACTTTGAATAAAACTTGTCCAGCAAGGCCCAACCTTGGTTTTACCATTTGCCTCACCACCACCTACTTTTCCCTTGGGAGTAATTAACCCAAGGGTCATCTTTATTATAGCCCCCCGGGCCAATGCTTGTCTAAGTGTTGGTCCAAACTAGAGCACCGTGCAGGACCATTCCTTGGCAACTTGGATTCGTCGGTACCTGTACGCTTCGCTTATCTAGTGTTGCCCTGAGAACGAGATATGTGCAGCTCCTATCGGGATTGTCGGCGCATCGGGCGGCTTTGCTGGTCTTGTTTTACCATTGTCGAAATGTCTTGTAAACCGGGATTCCGAGACTGATCGGGTCTTCCTGGGAGAAGGTCTATTCCTTCATTGATCGCGAGAGCTTGTCATGGGCTAAGTTGGGACACCCCTGCAGGGTATAAACTTTCGAGAGCCGTGCCCGCGGTTATGTGGCAGATGGGAATTTGTTAATGTCCGGTTGTAGATAACTTGACACCAGATCCGAATTAAAATGCATCAACCGCGTGTGTAGCCGTGATGGTCTCTTCTCGGCGGAGTCCGGGAAGTGAACACGGTTTCTGGGTTATGTTTAACGTAAGTAGGTGTTCAGGATCACCTCTTGATCATTGCTAGCTTCACGACCGTTCCTTTGTTTCTCTTCTCGCTCTCTTTTGCGTATGTTAGCCACCATATCATGCTTAGTCGCTGCTGCAACCTCACCACTTTACCCCTTCCTTACCCATTAAGCTTTGCTAGTCTTGATACCCATGGTAATGGGATTGCTGAGTCCTCGTGGCTCACAGATTACTACAACAACAGTTGCAGGTACTGGTTATGCAATGATCATGTCGCGAGAGCGATGCTTGTTTGCGTTGAGTTCTTCTTCTGCTTCTTCTTTGATCAGGGGATAGGTTCCAGGTCGGCAGCCTGGCTAGCAGGGTGGATATTGTTTGAGTTTCTGTTTATGATTCATCCTGTCAGGACCCCGACTCAATGCCATATTGATCTAGCATGTAACACCTCATATCATTTTGCGGCCTCACGCACGGTATTCCCACGGGTGTCGCCTTACCTTTGCCCGGGACCGTTTGCGCCTTTTGGCAGTGTCGCTAGCATCCATATGATAAGGAGCCCGGGCTGACATGGCTAGTCGTAAACCCAAAGTGGCACAAACTTACAGGGACAGGCATCCATGACCCAGCATCGAACGTGTCGGTCATCAGCGAGTGAACCCAGGCTGTAGCACTGGGCTAGCAGGACTCCGGTGAACCGGGCTGTAGCGGGCTAGCAGGACTCCGGTATTCATCGCGTGACATTTCCCCGAAGGGACAGACACAGGAACGAAGAAGGACACATGCCGGCCAGCCTAAGTGTTCCGGAGCAGTAGCAAGCTACCATGGCTCAGTGGAAACACTAGGAGACATTTCCCGGTAAGAGAGGCTACTAAAGATAAACAACTAGATGGTCAGATCCCACACATACCAAGCATTTCAATAACATACACACAATATGCTCGATATGTGCAAATACAACATGGCATCACAACATGACTCTACGACTCAAGTAATTTATTCATTAGGCTCCGAGGAGCGAGATATTACAAACATGGGTCTCATGACCCAACAATCAGAGCATACAAGTCAAATCACAAGAGGAAGCTATCATGTCTGAGTACAGACATCTATAAATGAAAAAGGCTGAGAAGCCTGACTATCTATCAGATCCTGTCGAGGGCACAAGATCGTAGCTGAGGTATCAAGCTAAATGTCGAAGTCCACGCGGTACTACTAGCGAGACCGAAGTCTCTCTGCAAAAACATAAAATAGGCAAACGTGAGTACAAATGTACCCAGCAAGACTTACATCAGAGCTAACTACATATGCATCATTATCAACAAAGGGGATGGTGGGGTTTAACTGTAGCAAGTCAGCTTTGACTCGGTGGCTATCCTGAACTACGACTGCAATGTAACTCTTTTGAGGTGGCGCACACGAGTCCACATATTCACCATATCGATACACCACTATGGATCCGCTCCCGTCTCCCTACGAGAACGCCGTCCATAGCACTCACGCTTATCTTGCGTATTTTAGAGTATCCACTTTCACTTGTCTATGAACTGATATAAGCAACCCAGAAGTCCTTTTCCGCAGACACGGCTATTCGAATAGATGATGATAACCCTGCAGGGGTGTACTTCTTCACACACGCTCTCACCACTTACCGCCGTTTACACGACATGTACTCGGCAACCTTCAAGCGGAAGCCCAACGTGGGTGTCGGCCACGACCTACCTAATCACCTAAGTCTCTAGTCCAGGTTTATCGCCTATTCGGGTTCCATCCATGAGGAGATCCGGCCGGAGTTTCGCTCACAGCCCCAAACGATGTGAACAGGGTTCCTGAGACACCAAACGGGCGCTCGGTACACTGTGCCACGTGCCTACCGCATCACAGCCCACCCCTACGGTCAGCGCTGCCCACGGCCTCCAGCATACTACAAACACCAGAAACTACTTGCAACTCCTGGACAGAGGACAAGGGTGATTAAGAAGCCGAGAGGGTCCATTGGTTTCGGGCCCAATGCGTGGTAGTAGTTGAATCATGGATCACAAACACAGAACTCAGTTCCTGAGGACGGCTGCAATGAGACAACCCACCATGTACTCCTACATGGCCTCTCACCGCTACCTTTACCAAATCGTGTTCACACGCTTAGCTCACACACCGTAGGACATGTTCACACACCTCTGATTCATCCCCGATGAATCATACCTGACTCAACTCTAAGCAGTAGCAGGCATGACAAACAAGCATGAATGAGTAGGCACAACAGGGCTCAAACAACTCCTACTCATGCTAGTGGGTTTCATCTATTTACTGTGGCAATGACAGGTCATGCAAAGGATAAAGGGGTTCAGCTACCGCAGCAAGTAATAGATGAATCGATGTTGTCCTAATGCAGTAAAAGAGAGCAGAAGCAAGAGAGTGGGATTTTATCGGAATGAACAAGGGGGTTTTGCTTGCCTGGCACTTCTGAAGATAACATTGAGTCTTCATCAGTGTCAACGATCACATCATCGGTATCACGTCTATCGAGAGGGGACAAATACCGGCAACACAGAAAGGAACACAATCAATGCAAAGCACAATATGATGCATGATCATGACATGGCAAAATGAATGTGTTTTGGGCTAATGCATCTAGCAACAAGTTAAATGGGGTTGGTTTGAATACAAGATTCAAATTCAAACTCCATATGTGATTATTCAAATGCCATTCACTTCATTTGCCCTAAACAGTAGTGATAAGTTGTTCTAACATGCATGAAAATGGTACAGATGGATTCCTTGAATTTTTCTGATAATTTTTCATATATAAATTATTTAATTTGGAGTTACGGTTGAATTTCTATGAATTTTAGAAGTTTTAGGCATTTTCTGGAATTTCCTGAATAAGAATAAATACAGAAAAAGATTAAGTGCGTCAGCATGACGTCGGGGTGACGTCATCAGGTCAAAGGCGCCAGCCTAGGTCAAACCTGACGGCTGGGACCCGCACGTCAGTGTAACAGGCAGGGACAGAGGCTGACTGGTGGGTCCGGTCAATGCTGACATGGCAAAGTCAACGGTGACAGGCAGGGCCCTCTGAGATTAGTGCTAATTTAACAGAGAGGTTAAACTAATTAATTTAGGCATGGGGCCCACTTGGCAGTGGCTCTAGTGGGTGATTAGCGGGGTGTTTAAGCCCTAATTAAGTGGCCACGTCGGCGGCTAACCGCCGGTGACACACGGACGTGGCGGCGGCTCTCGTTCCGGCGATTCTGGCGACGAGAGGAGGCGGGGTTGGTCTCTACGGATGCGTCGTGGTGAGGCGCGTCGTTTGGTAGCAGCGGGAGGTGCTGAGGTGGTCGGAATCAGCAACGGCGGCGAGCGAGGCGGTGGCCGGAGCTCGGGTGGGTGCGGGGTTAGCGCTGCGGCTTGCAAACAAGCTAGCTGCCACACTAGCGTTGCTCCACGGGTCGTTGCGAGTGCAACGGACGCACGCGCGGGGCCATTTGGTCACTGGGGCTTCGCCGGCGACGAGCCCGCGCGGCGACGGCTACGGTAAGCAAGGGGGCGGCGGCTACGGCAACCAAATGGGGCAGGGTTAGGGGAGAAATTACCGGGGGCTCACCACGGTCACGAAGAGATGCTCGGCGGTCTCGGGGCAGGCCGGACGGCGACGAATCGACGGCAGCGATCCTCGGTGGCCGAGGAGGAGAACGGCGGAGCTGGCGACATCCAGGGATTCCGGCACCTTCTGTCTTGGTGAGGAGGAAGAGGGGGACGAGACGGGGCTTCTTGGCACGTCGGCGAGGCGAGGGGAGCATGGTGGCTGCGGCAATCGGCGTCGGTGGCGGCGGCTCTCTGTTCGGGCGAAGAACGAAGAGGGAGAGGGGAAGGAGAGCAGCGAGTGAGGGAGAGGAGAGAGGGCCGCCAGGGGGGGGGGGGTTCGTGGCATCGTGGTGGCGTGAGGGGGAGGCTCGGGAACACCTCGGTGGAAGCAGGAGGTGGCCGAGGCCTCTCGGGCGCGCGCCACGCCTCGCCTCTGTTCGTCCTCCTAGCAGAGGAGGAAGAAGACAAGGGGGAGGAGGTGGGCTGGGCCGGCCAGCTGCGGTGCTGGGCCAGATGGGGCGCTAGGTGGGGCTGCAGGTAAGTGGGCGCCAGGTAGGTGGCCCAGGTGGCCTTCTCTCCCTTTCTATTTCTGTTTTTATTGTTCTGTTTGTTTTATTTTTATTTAATTCTTCTGCCACTGTTTTGAATTTAAAAATAATTCAAACAATGCCAAAAACTCCTCTGAATATTTTATATTGCTAGATGGACTTTTCCAAAAGCTTATAAAATATTTCAGGGGTATTTGAAATTATATTCTAATTATATGAATATAACTCAAATTCAAATAGCTAATGAATTAAATCCAAAGTCCCAAAAATAATTCCTCAAAAATGTTCAATATTTTGGTTGGGACCAGAACCCTTACCAAAAATTATCAAACATTTAAGAAGAGCATTTTGGAGCAATGAATGAGATTTCTAGGGTTTTTGCCCCTCTTTTATTTAGGGTTTTGAGGCTTCCAACTTCCCTCAGTTCAAATTTCAGAATTTAAACATGATGCACACATGAAGCTGGCCTAGAGCATTACCAGAAGCTAGGGATGTGACAACTCACCCCCACTAAACAAAAATCTCGTCTCGAGATTCAAGCGTAGGGTAAGGTGAAGGGGGAATGCAACTAGTACAATCTTCACGATCCAGGTTGCACTTCATAGGAACGTTGATTCGATCACCATCATTGTCTTGAAGTCTTTTTCTGACAACTCCAACTAACATGACAAGAAGAGGGAAGGAAAACTCTAGAAGGGTCGATCTTCTCGAAGATCGAACAACTCACGGAATGAGACATAGGACCATCTCTCGGGTTGAGACACGAGATACACATCAAGAGGGGTGGAAAGAAACGGATGACGAAGGTTCACTAGGTAGACAACAATTCCAGACTCAAGAATGTGGTAAACGATTGTCACGTAGCGAGGAGTTGAGTTGCCATGGAGCCACAACGAGGCACCTTAGGGAAGGTGACTCGTAGAAATATCCCCTTAAGTGGCAAAAAGAATTACCTTTGATTCAAAGATCATTGAAACTCTTTAAAACCAGCCTAAGGCAATTCACAGCAATCGATTGGCGGGGGTCGGTAGAATGGCATACTCGGACTTGGATGATGTGGAATACCTTGTTGAAGACAACGTAATGGATGAATTTGCTTATCACCGGAAATGGAAGAGACCCATGGTAGAATGGCACATTGGCGGTGCAAGCTAGGAACAAAATGCAAATGCTGGGAATGATTCTAGTAACTGGGGAAGAACCCAACAAAAGAGAGTGAATTCACTGTTGAAAAGGTCATAGCATTGCCGAGGAAACTGAGAGGAATCCTAGTTAGAGCCGATGATAACACGTAGCGCTTGTGCGTGCTCTCAAGAACTTGAGCATTTCCACAATCATCAGGGTTTTATCGACATCCGTGTCAAGGATCCTGGCAACACAACATACTACTATGATGGCTAATGATGGATGATGCAGATGCAAAGGAAGATAACACCTTCTCAGATTTCACCTTAGCGAGGCCAAGGAAGCAAAATCTGGATGATCGACCGAGAGACATTTAGCATTCCGCTTCTAATGTTCTCCTTGATGTGCTAGTGTAACCCATTCATAGATATGGTTTGATATCTAGAACATCAAGTAAAGGTCGGACTTCGGGAGCACAAAAATCCATAAGGAACAACTACTAGAATAAGTCCTACGATGTCCTTATGGGAAGGTGGCCAACTTCTTCAATCAAGATACTACAATAAATAGGTCTTCCGGCTGGGTGTGTTGGCCATGACATCCACTTTACCGGTTTCCGAGGGACCGATATTATAGTTTTTGGGAAATGTTCCAAACCATCATATCTGCCTGAGATTCAGATCTGGTTGGTGTCAGGATATTCCAGACTCATCGAGTCTAAGAAGAAAAACGAAAGTTTGCAACACAAATCGACGAGATGATGCTGCGAGATTCTCGAGAAATGAACTACGATAGCAAGCTCCAAAACATGAGCTGGTTCTGCTACACACATGTGAACACGCTGTCCCAGACAAGCATGACCACATAGTAGTCTTATAATAAAACACTACCGAGTTCAGGAGGGGGAACCATCAACAAGGGTATCGAAATCCCTACATAAGTCCGGATTAGCTCTTATGAAGGAACTCCTTCTCCTTGAATAATTCAGTCAGTGGCTTGGTGTGCTAGGCTACACATATGGAATGAAGGTTGCAAGTCTCCAGACCACAGAATACTTCGCACGTGTGCATGACTGACTTGCGATGATTCCAGAGGAAGCAACATTGACTTTCTCGAGTCTATGGCGGCAACTTGCATCAAATGCACATGAACTAGAGGAAGTCACTTCTTACATCCAAACATATACTTCATGATCGGGACATGAAGAAAATGCTTACACAAGTTTCCAACACTAGGTTGATGTTCAACATGATTCATGGGGGGAGACAAAATGCTACTGATGGGCTCAACAACAAATCATCGGAATTTCCATATCACTGGACTTCCACCATCATGTGAACACGGTGATAGCATTGGTCAGACCAAAAATGTAATGGTGTATGCTCGAGGGATCAACCACGAGTAAGACAACATTACGAGCATCGTTGGTACTGATTTGATTTGACGATAGCCCACACTCAAATCAAAGGATTGATAAGACAACAGGTCCAGCAACTGATCACAGGGACCAATCGATGAAGATATCATCTTTCTTCAACACACACTACACAAGAATATCCCTTTGGAACGAACTAAGTCAGGCAAGATTTTATCTTCCAACTCTCCAAGTTGTTGTCTAGCTTAACCAACTAGCTCAGGGATATCTAACACCGATCTTGGAGAGAGGGTGGTTCACAAGAAACCAACTTGATCACGAGCCCAACATAATAGTCAGGAAATAACCCGGTAACGCTTCCAAGAAGATATTTGGAAAGTCACGAACCACCGGTATGTTACTAAGCTCGAGAACAATCTTGCTTTCAGGGCAAGCTGATATGATCAAATGAGCGAGGACTTGACAAAATCCTAACTCATCAATCAAAGAGTGCACCAAGAAATAAGGACTAGGTAGCACAAGCTATCTTAGAATGGTGATTCAATAACCAACATGCTAAGAATGAGAATATTGTCCATTTAACTACCAAGCAACAAGGTTGCTATGAGTATTGATTTCACACATCACGATTCATTTGTCGGCATTCCGGTTACAATAACACAGGAACCGAGGAATGAACAATGATGGCAAGAAGTATCACTGTACCAAGAGTTCATAGGATGGTGTGCAATTCCTATAACAATCTCGATATAAAATATGTAATACTCCAAGGTAGAGCAGAACAAAAGCTGGATTAGCAATTTGATCTGCGGAGCACAACTTCTTTGACCCAATCCTGGATATGGATGAGGTACTGGAGTTTGTTTCTCCAAGTCATTCAGGACAGAATGGCTTGACGGACCACAAGGGTAATAGGCATCGATAAACGAACGCACGCATACTCTTGACTATCAATTGATAGACGAAGGTCAGTAGACAACTAAAAAGGGACAACTCAAAGGAACATATAACTTTCTGAGTTGTGGATACATGGGTTGGTATGCCGAACATAGTTCAACATAATTCTTTCGGATAGCCCATGCAGAAAGGTAGAACTGGCAGAGCCACAATATATAATGGAGAACTCATCAAGAGCACTCTGGTTGTGATCGTTCAGTTCAACGAGGAACTTCTGCCATAAGTAGTTCATGGTATTTGGAAGAAGAAGATACCACGGACTTCAAGGACTATCGCAAAGGTTACTAATAACCTAAGGGAGCTAGCAATTACTATCAACATGAAGTAGGTAGAGTGAATCTCGGGTTCAAGAACCCAGGAACAGAATACCTATTACTAAGTAGCATCACGGGATGCTTTCGAGAATAATGGCCAGAATCATCACACTGGGAACACAGATCATGGCTAGACCACTAGATGATCCCCTAAGACACCTAGGGTCACAATAATATCTCCACATATATGTCAAGGCAATAAAGTACCTCAACTCACTAATTTGTGTGATTAACCTGGCCTAAAAGACATTGAAACCATAGGAAAAGGGTTTTGCAAATGCGTCAGACTCTTTGGAAACCTGGGATGACTCGGACAGCATAACGGCTGTAAATGCTCAGAAAAGATTTGAGACATTCACAAGAATGGTGGCATAACCACTCAGAAGCACAATATCAAGGTCTCGAGATCAATAATTAACATACGGAAGTCGTAGGAACTGAACAGAGGCTTGAGTCCAACAAGCTTACAAGTCTACAGATTAGTAACACGAGATCCTGATAGAAAGAAGAGATAGCCTAGTTCTTAATCCCGTAGGAAAGATGAGATGACTCAGATCAGAAGGGCATGAGGTAAAGGAGTAAAAAGAGCCTTACGTTCCCATCCCACAATCAATTCCCTTACATAACTAAAGAATTTCTAGACTCAACTTCGACCAGTTTGGCTTGGTAATCCTACAGGCAGTCAAGCTCTGATACCAACGCTGTCAGGACCCCGACTCAATGCCATATTGATCTAGCATGTAACACCTCATATCATTTTGCGGCCTCACGCACGGTATTCCCACGGGTGTCGCCTTACCTTTCCCGGGACCATTTGCGCCTTTTGGCACACGTATATGACAGTGTCGCTAGCATCCATATGATAAGGAGCCCGGGCTGACATGGCTAGTCGTAAACCCAAAGTGGCACAAACTTACAGGGACAGGCATCCATGACCCAGCATCGAACGTGTCGGTCATCAGCGAGTGAACCTAGGCTGTAGCACTGGGCTAGCAGGACTCCGGTGAACCGGGCTGTAGCGGGCTAACAGGACTCCGGTATTCATCGCGCGACATTTCCCCGAAGGGACAGACACAGGAACGAAGAAGGACACATGCCGGCCAGCCTAAGTGTTCCGGAGCAGTAGCAAGCTACCATGGCTCAGTGGAAACACTAGGAGACATTTCCCGGTAAGAGAGGCTACTAAAGATAAACAACTAGATGGTCAGATCCCACACATACCAAGCATTTCAATAACATACACACAATATGCTTGATATGTGCAAATACAACATGGCATCACAACATGACTCTACGACTCAAGTAATTTATTCATTAGGCTCCGAGGAGCGAGATATTACAAACATGGGTCTCATGACCCAACAATCAGAGCATACAAGTCAAAGCACAAGCGGGAGCTATCATGTCTGAGTACAGACATCTATAAATGAAAAAGGCTGAGAAGCCTGACTATCTATCAGATCCTGCCGAGGGCACAAGATGGTAGCTGAGGTATCAAGCTAAACGTCGAAGTCCACGCGGTACTACTAGTGAGACCGAAGTCTCTCTGCAAAAACATAAAATAGGCAAACGTGAGTACAAATGTACCCAGCAAGACTTACATCAGAGCTAACTACATATGCATCATTATCAACAAAGGGGATGGTGGGGTTTAACTGCAGCAAGCCAGCTTTGACTCGGTGGCTATCCTGAACTACGACTGCAATGTAACTCTTTTGAGGTGGCGCACACGAGTCCACATAATAACCATATCAATACACCACTATGGATCCGCTCCCGTCTCCCTACGAGAACGCCGTCCATAGCACTCACGCTTATCTTGCGTATTTTAGAGTATCCACTTTCACTTGTCTATGAACTGATATAAGCAACCCAGAAGTCCTTTTCCGCGGACACGGCTATTCGAATAGATGATGATAACCCTGCAGGGGTGTACTTCTTCACACACGCTCTCACCACTTACCGCCGTTTACACGACATGTACTCGGCAACCTTCAAGCGGAAGCCCAACGTGGGTGTCGGCCACGACCTACCTAATCACCTAAGTCTCTAGTCCAGGTTTATCGCCTATTCGGGTTCCATCCATGAGGAGATCCGGCCGGAGTTTCGCTCACAGCCCCAAACGATGTGAACAGGGTTCCCGAGACACCAAACGGGCGCCCGGTACACCGTGCCACGTGCCTACCGCATCACAGCCCACCCTACGGTCAGCGCTGCCCACGGCCTCCAGCATACTACAAACACCAGAAACTACTTGCAACTCCTGGACAGAGGACAAGGGTGATTAAGAAGCCGAGAGGGTCCATTGGTTTCGGGCCCAATGCGTGGTAGTAGCTGAATCATGGATCACAAACACAGAACTCAGTTCCTGAGGACGGCTGCAATGAGACAACCCACCATGTACTCCTACATGGCCTCTCACCGCTACCTTTACCAAATCGTGTTCACACGCTTAGCTCACACACCGTAGGACATGTTCACACACCTCTGATTCATCCCCGATGAATCAGACCTGACTCAACTCTAAGCAGTAGCAGGCATGACAAACAAGCATGAATGAGTAGGCACAACAGGGCTCAAACAACTCCTACTCATGCTAGTGGGTTTCATCTATTTACTGTGGCAATGACAGGTCATGCAAAGGATAAAGGGGTTCAGCTACCGCAGCAAGTAACAGATGAATCGATGTTGTCCTAATGCAGTAAAAGAGAGCAGGAGCGAGAGAGTGGGATTTTATCCAAATGAACAAGGGGGTTTTGCTTGCCTGGCACTTCTGAAGATAACATTGAGTCTTCATCAGTGTCAACGATCACATCATCGGTATCACGTCTATCGAGAGGGGACAAATACTGGCAACACAGAAAGGAACACAATCAATGCAATGCACAATATGATGCATGATCATGACATGGCAAAATGAATGTGTTTTGGGCTAATGCATCTAGCAACAAGTTAAATGGGGTTGGTTTGAATACAAGATTCAAATTCAAACTCCATATGTGATTATTCAAATGCCATTCACTTCATTTGCCCTAAACAGTAGTGATAAGTTGTTCTAACATGCATGAAAATGGTACAGATGGATTCCTTGAATTTTTCTAATAATTTTTCATATATAAATTATTTAATTTGGAGTTACGGTTGAATTTCTATGAATTTTAGAAGTTTTAGGCATTTTCTGGAATTTCCTGAATAAGAATAAATACAGAAAAAGATTAAGTGCGTTAGCATGACGTCGGGGTGACGTCATCAGGTCAAAGGCGCCAGCCCAGGTCAAACCTGACGGCTGGGACCCGCACGTCAGTGTAACAGGCAGGGACAGAGGCTGACTGGTGGGTCCGGTCAATGCTGACATGGCAAAGTCAACGGTGACAGGCGGGGCCCTCTGAGATTAGTGCTAATTTAACAGAGAGGTTAAACTAATTAATTTAGGCACGGGGGCCCACTTGGCAGTGGCTCTAGTGGGTGATTAGCAGGGTGTTTAAGCCCTAATTAAGTGGCCACGTCGGCGGCTAACCGCCGGTGACACACGGACGTGGCGGCGGCTCTCGTTCCGGCGATTCTGGCGACGAGAGGAGGCGGGGTTGGTCTCTACGGACGCGTCGTGGTGAGGCGCGTCGTTTGGTAGCAGCGGGAGGTGCTGAGGTGGTCGGAATCAGCAACGGCAGCGAGCGAGGCGGCGGCCGGAGCTCGGGTGGGTGCGGGGTTAGCGCTGCGGCTTGCAAACAAGCTAGCTGCCACGCTAGCGTTGCTCCACGGGTCGTTGCGAGTGCAACGGACGCACGCGCGGGGCCATTTAGTCACCGGGGCTTCGCCGGCGACGAGCCCGCGCGGCGACGGCTACGGTAAGCAAGGGGGCGGAGGCTACGGCAACCAAACGGGGCAGGGTTAGGGGAGAAATTACCGGGGGCTCACCACGGTCACGAAGAGATGCTCGGCGGTCTCGGGGCAGGCCGGACGGCGACGAATCGACGGCAGCGATCCTCGGTGGCCGAGGAGGGGAACGGCGGAGCTGGCGACATCCAGGGCTTCCGGCACCTTCTGTCTTGGTGAGGAGGAAGAGGGGGACGAGACGGGGCTTCTTGGCACGTCGGCGAGGCGAGGGGAGCACGGTGGCTGCGGCAATCGGCGTCGGTGGCGGCGGCTCTCTGTTCGGGCGAAGAACGAAGAGGGAGAGGGGAAGGAGAGCAGCGAGTGAGGGAGAGGAGAGAGGGCCGCCAGGGGGGGGGGTTCGTGGCATCGTGGTGGCGTGAGGGGGAGGCTCGGGAACGCCTCGGTGGAAGCAGGAGGTGGCCGAGGCCTCTCGGGCTCGTGCCACGCCTCGCCTCTGTTCGTCCTCCTGGCAGAGGAGGAAGAAGACAAGGGGGAGGAGGTGGGCTGGGCCGGCCAGCTGCGGTGCTGGGCCAGATGGGGCGCTAGGTGGGGCTGCAGGTAAGTGGGCGCCAGGTAGGTGGCCCAGGTGGCCTTCTCTCCCTTTCTATTTCTGTTTTTATTGTTCTGTTTGTTTTATTTTTATTTAATTCTTCTGCCACTGTTTTGAATTTAAAAATAATTCAAACAATGCCAAAAACTCCTCTGAATATTTTATATTGCTAGATGGACTTTTCCAAAAGCTTATAAAATATTTCAGGGGTATTTCAAATTATATTCTAATTATATGAATATAACTCAAATTCAAATAGCTAATGAATTAAATCCAAAGTCCCAAAAATAATTCCTCAAAAATGTTCAATATTTTGGTTGGGACCAGAACCCTTACCAAAAATTATCAAACATTTAAGAAGAGCATTTTGGAGCAATGAATGAGATTTCTAGGGTTTTTGCCCCTCTTTTATTTAGGGTTTTGAGGCTTCCAACTTCCCTTAGTTCAAATTTCAGAATTTAAACATGATGCACACATGAAGCTGGCCTAGAGCATTACCAGAAGCTAGGGATGTGACACATCCGTTGTCGGATGTTGTTCTTGTATGTTGTATTGTTGTATTCGTGTGGCATTGTATGCCTCTTGTATATATCCCCATCTATTATGTAATGTTGATGTAATGATATCCACCTTGCAAAAGCGTTCCAATATGCGGGCCTATCCTTGGTGGGACCTTTGAGTTCCTTTTGGATAGGGTCGCATATTGGGCGTGACACCACCCTTGGCGAGGGCCATGGTCGTCCCATCATCCTCCACATCTTCCTCCTCCTCGGTCGTAGCCCCAATCATTGCGATCGGGGTGTCGACCGACACGTCCTTCTCGCACGGCCCTGAGCTCTTGGCATTCGTTGGTGTTGTGGGTGTGGAGGTCGTGGTACACGCAATACCGGCTGCCCTTGGACAACTCCGGTTGATCCCTGCCGCGCTTCGTGTCTGGCTCTGCTGTGAGCACGACTGCTCCTTTGCGCTTCACGTCCTTGGCCTTGGCTTTCTTCTCTTCTGGGTCAGCAGCTGGGAGCTCGAGGAGGGAGAGGCGTCCCTCCTCAGCCTTTGTGCACTTGGTCGCCAAGTTTAACAGCTCAGGAGATGTGCATAGATCCTCGTGGATCGCCAAGTTCCTCCTTCATCTTGATGTCGCGGACACCATCAGAGAACACTGAGATGATGGCCTCCTCGGTCACCTTGGGAATCTTGAGGCGAGCGTTGTTGAAGCACTGGATGTACTTCTGCAGGGTTTCTACAGGTTGCTGCTTGATGCAGCGCAGGTCACCCATGTCTGGGGGACGGTCGCGAGCGCCCTGGAAGTTGGCGATTAAGCGGGTGCGCACTTCATCCCAAGAGGAGATCGTGCCGGGAGGCAGGCTCAAGAGCCAGGTGCGGGCATCGTGTTTGAGCGCCACGGGAAACCAGTTCGCCATAACCTTTTCGTCTTCGTTGGCTACTTTGATGCCTAGCTCGTAGAGCTGCAGGAACTCCGTGGGGTCGGCGGTGTCGTCGTAGCAAGGAGGCAGATCTGGCTTGAACTTGCTTGCCAGGCGATACTGTGTAGCTCGGTGGTGAAGGCGCGGCAGCCTGTGGTGGCCACCGGAGCTCTTTGCTGACGCGGAGCTTGCTCCTGGGGATTCCCGCGCGCCACCGCCAGAGGCAGCACGGGGTCTTGACGCACTGGCGCAGGGATGCGTTCATGGCGTGCTGGTACAGGCAGCAGACGAGCACCTTCTTGGGGACGAGGGATTTCTTGGCAGCTCCTTTCTTGTTGCGCGGGCACCGAACGCGGAGGGTCTCGTCCAGGGGCCGCGCGCCTTGGGGCCAGGGCGCCTTCTTGGGGAGAAGGTGGCGGAGGCACCTCCTGAGCTGCATCACCCACGCAGGACGGAGGGCGAGGCAGCGAGAGGGACGACACAGGGGAGCCCCCTGCAGCGCTGATGAGATCGGTGATTCGAGCGAGCCACTCTTTGTAGAGGTCGTCGGGGGGGCGATCGTGCAGGAGCTCACGTGCCAGGAGCAACGCGGCATGTGCGTCCACAGGAGCGCGACGGGCGTGCAACGACGAACCAGCTGGAGTCAGCGACGGAGTGGCGGTGCGGCCTTCCCGCCGCACCGAGGGATGCAGCGACGATGCCTGCTGCTCGTTCCCCGCCGGGCCGGTGGCGGCATGGGCGGCAGGCGACGGAGAACGACGGGGAGGCCCACCAACGGGAGCCGTCTGGGCGACGTGGGCGGCGAGAGCAGCCCGACGCTCAGCGCGAGCTCGGCGAGCATCAACCATGGATGCGACGAATGATCGAATGCGGAACAGGGGAAGAAAGATTCTGGCGCACCCCTACCTGACGGGCCAAGTGTCAGATATTGGGTTCCGGCAAAACCCTTAAGGTTCGAACTCTGGGGTGCGCGCGAAGATCTTCCCCCTACCGATCCACGTCCCAACGCCTCGCTGTGAATCTGAGCTAAACGATGAACAACACAAGGGACACAAGGTTTATACTGTTTCGGGCCACCGTTGTGCTGTAATACCCTAATCCAGTGTGTGGTTTGGTGGATTGCCTCAGGGGCTGATGATGAATAGTACAAGGGAAGAACAGCCTCGCGAGAGGTGTTCTTGTGATGGTGTGCTTGGAGAGGGATTGCTCCGTCTCTGTTGGCCCTAGGTGAGAACTCTCTCTTATCTACTGTGGTGGCTATGCCTATATATAGAGGCCCTGGTCCTCTTCCCAAATATTGAGCGGGAAGGGCGCCAACAACTGCCATTTTGAAGGGGAACATCTAGTACAAGTTATCCTGACTAAAGTTGGTCTTCGGCTGCCAAAGGCACTAGCGATGACGCCGTCTTGGGCTCCACGGTGACCTCCATCCCGCCGCTCTGCTGGTCGTGGTCTCGTTGCACCGAAATGGTAACCTTTGCCTGATGCCTTGGTACTCCATGCCTGCGCTTGCCCCCTTTGTACCAAAAAGGAAACAACGACACTGCGCAGGCCGGCGCCCGCCTGGCGCCCGCCTGGTCTTGATCGTGATGGCTTGCGTCACGAGCACCTTGCGAGGTACCCCTGCCTTGATCTCTCCGCCTCCTCGTGAGCCGGCCTGGTGAGGTCCTTCCTGAGGAAGCCTTGCGTCGTCCGCCCCACTAGGCTTGGCCCTTCACGAGGGTCTTGAGCTTGAGTTGATGAAGATGGGCCATCCTGTGCCACCACTTGAGCCACGCCGCAGGCAGGCAAGTCTAGGGGCTCCATTCCCAGAACACCGACAAACACGGGCCGCGAGCAGGGCAGAGTGGAGGTCTTCTTCGCTGGTGGGTGCTGCCGAGGAGGTTTGGATGACCCAGTGCTCGACGTCTGCCCTTGGGGTGTCAACTATGGTGTCAGTAGAGCAGCGGAGGAATGGTCGACGGAAGAGAAGATCCGATGCACCCCTACCTGGTGCGCCAAATGTCGGATTTAGGGATTCGTCAACCCTTGAGAGGTTTGAACTCTGGGGTGCGTGCAGAGATCTCAACCTGCCCAGCCTGCCTACTCATGATCCTCCTAAGCCTAACGCGTCGAGCTCAAACAGACACAAAGACACAAAGATTTATACTGGTTCGGGCCACCGTTGTGGTGTAATACCCTAATCCAGTGTGGTGTGGTGGATTGCCTCGAAGGACTATGGATGAACTAGTACAGTGGATGAACAAGCCTCAGGAGGTGAGGTGTCCTTTAGGTGGTGAGGTGTATGCTAGCTCTACTTGTTTTTTATCCTCCCCTTCCTATGGTGGTGGCTAGTCCTATTTATAGTGGCCTTGGTCATCTTCCCAAATATGAGCGGGAAGGGATCCCACAAGGGCCGGGTTTGAAAGGGGATACATAGTACAGTCTATCCTGACAAAAGTAGTCTTCGCCTGCGAAAAGCCTCTGGTCGTGACGCTACAGTGGGCTCGTTGATGACCTCCGTCATGCCGTCCTGGCGGTCCTGGTCTTGTTGCACCGGAATGGAAACCTTTGGCTAATTCGTCGGGACTCCGCGCCTGTGGCTTGCCTCCCTTGCACCAAAGAGGTAACCTGCGCTCTGCACCCACCTGGCGCCCGCCGGGCCTTGGTCATCATGGCTCACATCAGCTGAGCCTCGTGAGGGAGCTTGCATAGAACTCTCCGGCCCTCAGGAGCCCTCCTGAGGAGGCCAACTCCTTCGGGGGTCTTGGCGTTGCTCGCCTCACCAGGCTTGGCCACTCGCGAGGGTCTTCTGGTGTTGGTGTTGAAGCTGGGCTGTACCAGGCCGTCGATGCAGCCATGTGGTGGGCCGCAGGCCGGCAGGTCTGGATACCCCTGAATCTAGGGCGCCGACATAGTAGACTTTGATGATCCGACTATGAACGTGAGAAGACGTCGCGCCTTAGAAATCACTAAACCAAATTCCGAGGGGTTATTGACCACGCAGGAGCACGATCAACCTAACCACGAGGGTCTATTTCCTGCGAGCAAACAAAGAACAAGAAAGAACTGAGATTGCAATCTGGATATTGCGAATATAAGTGGAAAGTTTTATTGATGGAAGTGGGGTTCTATGACGTCTTGGTCTGGTCATTGAACACAGCTATGGCGAACTTTTAATCTAAACAAATCCTAAAGTCTAAACGACGCCCTAAGGGTTGTATATATGGAGGAAGAGGGGGAAATTTTGTGACCCTTGGAGGAGGGGTTAGAAACCAACCCTAACTCTTGTTTCCCCACACATACGGACCCTAAAAATAGCCTATACTCGAGTATATAAAAATTTCATGGGCCTGACCCAAAAATAAGGTGGCGCAACACCTATAATAGCCTCTGGACGAAATTTCAGAAGTGGCATCTTGTATATGTCGTCCAAGCATTCATTCACTCATTATGGTGGCTTCAACGTCCTGAAATCATCACTTGAAACTCATGTTGTGTTCCCCTTGCACATGCCATCATCTCCATGCTTGATGTTGCTCCAGTATTCATCCCTCTTATCCATGCTAGGCCCATCATTTGTAAGCAAAACAAATGTAACCATTTTAGGCAGCATCATATTATCATGAACATTAGAATCATTACCAAGAAATGAAAGTACCTAATAATTTAATTGGCGTGCGCGACCTCTAGTAACTGGTCCAGTATATGTAATAGTATAGGCTATGGGTGTAACAATGGTATTGATGTCGTCATCATCCCCCCTTGTTGAAATTAAGTCGTCCTCGACGGAAGCTCATTTTCCTCACCCAAATAAGGCTTCAAATCTGCAATAGGAAAACTGGGACTAACCCCAAAATCTGCAAGCAGCTCAAGTTTGTATGCATTATCATTTATTTTCTCTAACACCTTAAAAGGACCATCAGCACGTGCCATTAGCTTTGACTTGCGAAAATCTGGAAATCTATCCTTACGTAAATGTAACCAAACAAGATCTCAAGTTGGAAAAACAACAAGTTTTCTACCGTTATCTCCAGCAAGTTTATATTTAGCATTCATGCGCTCAATATTTTCCTTAGTTAACTCATGCATTTTTATGATTAATTCAGCATGTTGTTTAGCATTAAAATTAAACTTCTCCGAAGATGGAAGATGCAACAAATCACGAGATAGGAAACCATACACAATCTCAAAAAGGCACATCCTAGTAGTAGAATGCAGTGAACGATTATAAGCAAATTCAATATGAGGCAAGCATTAATTCTTCCCACATTTTAAGGTTAATCTTCAGAACATCCCTAAGCATAGTAGACAATGTTCTATTGACTACTTCAGTTTGTCCATTAGTTTGAGGGTGACACGTAGTACTAAAAAGCAATTTAGTCCCCAACTTATCCCACAAACATCTCCAAAAGTAGCTAAGAAATTTAGTATCACGATCTAAAACAATTGTATTTGGCACACCATGCAAGCGAATAATTTCACAAAAGAACAAATCAGCAACATTAGCAGCATCATCGCTTTTATGACATGGTATGAAGTGTGCCATTTTAGAGAATCTATCCACAACAACAAATATGATATCCCTCCCCTTCTTCGTTCAAGGTAAATCCGAATCAAAATCCATAGATATATCCTCCCATCGAACACTAGGTACAGGCAAAGGCATATGTAAACCATGAGTATTGAGTCGTGACTTAGCTTTTTGACATGTAGTGCTGCGAGCAACAAAGCGCTCAACATCCTGTCTCATCTTTGGCCAAAAGAAATGTGTAGCATGTACATCCTCCATCTTATTCACGCCAAAGTGTCCCATTAATCCTCCTCCATGCGCCTCCTGCAATAAAAAAAAGAAGAATGGACCTAGCTAGAATGCATAGCTTGTTAGCATGAAGCACAAATCCATCGACGAATTTGTTCCATGTTCTCCCTTCTTTACAATTCTGCAATACATCTTTAAATTCAACATCATGCACATATTGATCTTTGATGGTCTCCAAAGCAAAAAAATTAAAGTCAAGTTGTTAAAGACATGTTTCTTTACCCTTCTTGTGTTTAATGACATAAGGGAAAGTCTCAATGAATTGAACCCATTTAGATGTCTATGGTTCAACTTTGCTTGACTTTTAGTATGTTTCGAAGATTCATGATCAGAATGAATAACAAATTCTTTGGGCCATAAATAATGTTGCCATGTTTCCAAAGTCCGCACAAGAGCATATAATTCCCTATCATAAGTAGAATAATTCAGACTAGGCCCACTCAATTTTTCAGAAAAGTATGCAGCAGGTTTATGATCTTGTAATAACACACCTCCTAATCCAATTCTACTAGCATCACATTCAAGCTCAAAAGTCTTATTAAAATCAGGAAGTTGGAGTAGTGGAGCATGTGTCAACTTATCTTTGAATATCGTGAAGGCTTCTTCCTGTGCGGTACCCCAAACAAAAGGCACATCCTTGTTTGTAAGCTCATCAAGAGGTACAACAATGGTGCTAAAATCTCTCACAAAACGCCTATATAGAAACCAGCGAGGCCAAGAAAACTTCTCACTTGTGTAACCGTTTTGGGCTGCGGCCAACTCTCAATAGCTTCAATCTTGGCTTTATCAACTTCAATTCCTTGTGGAGTAACAACATAGCCAAGAAAATATACTCGGTCGGTGCAAAAGGTTCACTTCCCAAGGTTACCAAACAAACATACATCACGCAGAGCAATAAAAACAACACGTAAGTGTTCCAAATGTTCCTCCAAAGATCTGCTATATATCAGTATATCATCAAAATAGACTACCACAAACCGTCCAATGAAAGCATGTAAAACTTTGTTCATTAATCTTATGAAAGTACTAGATGCATTAGTTAACCCAAACGGCATGACTAACCACTCATATAATCCAAACTTAATTTTAAATTTTTTTCCATTCATCTCCCAGTTTCATATGAATTTGACGGTATCCACTACGAAAATCAACTTTGGAGAATATTGTAGAGCCACCCAATTCATCAACCATATCATCTAACCTAGGAATAGGACGACGATAATCAATAGTGATATTATTAATGCCTCTACAATCAACACACATACATGATGTACCGTCCTTTTTTGGTACTAGTATAATAGGAACAACACAAGGAATAAGGGATTCACGTATATAACCTTTATCGAGCAGCTCCCGTACTTGACGCATAATCTCCTTTGTATCCTCTGGATAGGTATGGTATGGCGCACGGTTTGCCAGCGAAGCACCAGGAATTAAGTCAATCTGATGCTCAATCCCTCGAATAGGTGGTAATCCCGGTGGCACGTCTTGTGTAAAGACGTCAGTGAATTCCTGCAAAATGTTAGTGACAACAGGAGGCAAAGAGGAAGGCATGTCCTCGAATAAAAATAATGCCTCTGTGCAAACAAAAGCATACCAAATAGATTAGCTAAAATCTGTATCATCAAGATCAGATTTGGTGGAAAGTAAACATGCACTTTTCAATTTAAATTTCAGAAGCAACACTAGATGGTTTATTATTAGGCTTCGTTTGTTGCTAAAATTCTTTTACCACAATCTGATTTTCACTCTTATTTTTCTCATGTTTTGCTTTATTAGCTCTATTAATATCATCTTTCGAAAAGGAATCATGAGACATAGTAAGAAAAGTAATATGTTTATCCTTATGAACAAGAGTATAATGATTGTTCTACCATGGTGTACAAAACTTTTATCAAATTTCCATGGTCTACCAAGTAATAAGGAACATGCTTGCATGGGTACCACATCAGAATCAACATAATCAGGATATATAGAGATACTAAAATGCACATGAGCAGTACGTGTTACCTTAACCTTGCCGCTATTGTTGAACCACTGGATGTAGTACGGATGTGGATGTGGTCTTGTGGTGAGAGAGGTGAGAGATAGCTTCTCCACCATCTCCATGCTAGCCAAGTTGTCGTTCCTTCCCAACTCCCTTTGTATGGAACAAATTATGCCTCTGATTTTCCTCAGCTTGTGTGACCTACACACTCAAAACACATTGAGAAACTAAACTTTCATACATGTGAGCATCTTCAGTAGCCATGCATTGCGCCTCATGGTTAGAATCATCTCCACCGTGTTCTTCAATTGTAATAAGAGCCAAAGTCTCCTCATCATAGTCACTAGCGGACTCATACCCACCATCCTCAATAGCAATCAAACACGTAGAGATTAGCATTCTCTCGCATAATAACCTCTACCCTTACAACGACGATAAATAATATGATGTGTTTGCCCCTATTGATGCCATGGATGAAGAAGAGCTCTGTGTAGGCCCAGTAGGTGTGCTCTTAACATATAGTCATGGTAGTGCCTGCTTTCTTGTATCATGGCTGGAGGTGGCAACTGACGGAGGTGCTGGTGCAGCAGAACGTGTGGAAGTAGGAGATGCACATGGTGTCCATGATGAAGGTCGACCTGCAGAAAATTAGTCTGCGCAAACGTCTGTCGATCCCACTCTTCACGTTCAGCTTTGCAAGAAAGATGGAATA
Source organism: Triticum aestivum (assembly GCF_018294505.1). Lineage (NCBI taxonomy): Eukaryota > Viridiplantae > Streptophyta > Magnoliopsida > Poales > Poaceae > Triticum > Triticum aestivum. Next base: position 277,813,163 of record NC_057810.1, read on the forward strand.
AATGAGTGATATTGTTATATTCTTTATACTCTAAAATGGTCCGAATCTCTCTATTTAATCCACCCATAAAACATGCAAGTGTAGCTTCATTATCCTCAACAATACCACATATAATCATGCCAGTTTGTAATTCCTGATAATACTCCTCTACAGAATTTTTTCTTTGTCTCAAACGTTGTAGTTTTTGAAGTAATTCGAGTTATTAATATGGTGGACCCAACGAGTATACATAGCAGTTTTCAATGCAGCCCAAGTAGTAGGAATATTATCATGATATAATAAAAAAATTCCAGACCACCAAATGGAAGCAAAACTAGTGAATTCACAAACAACAACAGCAACATGTCTATCCTCAGGATATTGTAAGCATGTGAAACGTTGTTCAGTTTCTAACTACCACGTAAGATATACATTCAGAATGTATCTACCCTCGAACGATGGAATATTCAATTTTAGTTTAGGAATATGGTCATAATCTCGTACCTGAGGTGGTGTTGTAGCCCTACTGTTGTGATTATAAGCATGAGGACGACCTGGTGGTGGTGGTGCTGGTGGTTGCACGTAGTTCTGATTTTGATCAACATCATCCTCATAATAGTACTCCACCTCTGCAGTAGTAGCAAGACCTACAGACGCATCAACAACAGTAGCAGTGGCACCAGAAGTTTGTCTTGGCTCAAGAGGAACACGTTGCGCTCACCCTGCTGGATCGCCGTGTGGAGGTGGTTGTTGATGTTGTTGCAATGGTGCAGCAGATGCGGGTGGTGGTAGTGGTAGACGTGCAAGTACTTCATCGAACTTGGCGTCCAACTTGGTGTCAATTGTCTTCTCAATGTTATCCATCCTCTCTAGTGCCTTTCCAAAGCTGGCCATCACGTCTTCCACCTATTGACTCAACATTTGCTGAAATTTATCATGAAGCTCCTTCGTCATGTTCTTCCAGTCAACCTTGTCAGCTTGTGATCCTGCCATGGTTAGCAGCAATAGAAACACACAAGAATAGGATCCTACAGACTATTAGAAAGTAGTGGTGGAGTGGTGTCACAAATCCATCAAGAAAATCTCAAATTTTTACCAGTTCTTACCCAGCACCAGGTGGTGATTGTTGGTGTCCTGGGAACAAGGATACCCAGACTTGCCTGCGTGCGGCTCACGGCGTGGCTCCATCAGCAGCATGGTACGGCCCATCTTCAGCATCAACAACACAAGACCCTCCCGAGGGGCCAAGCCTCACGAGGCAGATGACGCCAAGACCTCCGGAAGGAGCGGCCTCTTAGGTTGGCTCCTGAGGAGCGGAAATTTCTATGCAAGCATCGACCTAGTGAGTATCAAGTGACGCAAGCCATGACGACCAAGGCTAGGCAGGCTCCAGCAGGCGCAGTACAACAATTTTCCTCTTTGGTGCTAAGAAGGCAAGCACAGGCGCAGAGTCCCGAGGAATCAACCAAAGGTTTCCGTTTATGTGCTACAAGATCAAGACCGCCGGGACCGTAGGACAGAGGTCATCGCCGAGCCCACCACAACGCCACGACCGGAGGCTTTGCAGGTGAAGACCACCTTTCATCAGGATAAGATGTACTTCTTGTCCCCTTTCAAACTGGCCGTTGTGGGATCCCTTCCCGCCTTATTGTGGAGGAAGAGGACCAAGGCCAATATAAATATAGGTTAGCCACCACCATAGAGGAGGACAGATCGATTGAGCCATCCAAACCCTCACTAGCTCGCAACAACACAAAGGCAGACCTCCTGAGGTTGTTCTTCTTCTGTCCCAGTTCATCCTCAGCCCACCTCGAGGCTAATCCACCACAAAGCAGGAGTAGGGTCTTACACCGCAAGGTGACCCGAACCTGGGTAAACTGCTGCATCTCTTTCCTTTCCAGTTCATGGAGCTAGGTTGTGAGGGTGACGAGTTTGTAGGCTGGGAGAATGAGTTCTACGCATGCACCCTAGAGTTTGAACCTTTCTTGGGTCTGCGGAACCCTGAATCCGGCATTTGGCGCTCCAGGTAGGGGTGCTTCGGAGCCTCTCTTCCAACGGTCGATTCGCCACTGTTCCGTCGTTCCCATGGCTGACGCTCGTCGAGTTCGTGCTAAGCGCCGGGCTGCCCTCACTGCCCGCATCGCCCAGACAGCACCTATGGGCAATGGTTCCCCTCGCTATTCCCCATCGCCTGCGGCAAATGCCTCCATCGGCCCCGCGGCCCGTGAGTAGCATGCTTCATCACTGCATCCTTCTGTGCGGCATGATGGGCGCACCGCCACTCCATCGCTGACTCCGGCAGCTTCTTCGTCCTCCCATGCTCGTCGCAGGCCAGCGAACGCGTAGGCTGCGTTACTCATGGCACATGAGCTTCTGCACTATCACCCGGTGGATGACCTCTATGAGGACTGGCTGTACCGCATCGCTGAGCTCGTCAGTGCAGCCGGAGAGTCCCCTACACCATCTTGCTCGCTGCCTCCCCCACCGCCTGCTACGGGCTACGTGGCCCACGGCGCGCCTCCTCCGCCTCGTAGGCAGGTTGCCATCATCGAGCCAAGGCATGAGGCTCCTTGACGTGACCAGCTGCACAGGGCATTGGTGCGTGATGAAGCTAGCTGCCAAGTGGCAGAGCTGCCTCAAGAAGAGGCGTGTGTGCTCCCAGCACCGCCGCGTCAAGACCGTGTGCTGCCCGAGGCAGCGGCGTGCGAGCACGAAGACATGGCTCGCCCTCTGCGTCGGGTTCCCATCAGCGCGGCAGGCTGCCGTGTGTTCACCCTGGAGCTGCACCACGTCGTCTGGCCTGGGAAGTTCAAGCCAGACCTGCATCCATGCTAGGATGGCACCCCCGACCCTGCTGAGTTCCTCCAGCTCTACTAGCTAAGCATCAAGGCAGCCAATGGCGACGAAAAAGTCATGGCGACCTGGTTCCCCATGGCCCTCAAGGATGGGGCGCGCTCATGGTTCCTGAACCTTCCCGCCGGGTCGATCTCCTAACGGGATGAAATGCGAGAGTGCTTCATCGCAAACTTCCAGGGCACTCGCGACCGCGCTCCTGCCCCGGGTGACTTGCGGCACATCATGCAGCAGCTAGGGAAACCTTGCACAAATACATGCAGCGCTTCACCAACGTTCGCCTCAACATTCCCAAGGTGTCAGATGAGGCCATCATTCCGGCGTTCACTAATGGTGTCTAGGACGTCAAGATGAAGAAAGAGCTAGCCATACACGAGTACCTGTGCTCGACTCTAGAGATGTTCAACATGGCGACCAGGTGCGCGAGGGCAGAGTAAGGCCGCCTCTCACTCCTCGAGCTCAAAGAGACCAACCCAGAAGATAAGAGGGCCAAGGACGTAAAGCGCAAGGGCCCAGCTTTGCTCGCGGCCGAACTTGAGATGAAGCACGACTGCGACCACCCAGAGTCCTCGAAGGTCAGCCGCCCATTCTGCATCTTCCACAACGTGCACAACCACAACACCAACGACTGCCAAGACTTCTAGGCCATTTGGGATGTGCGCCTTGGCCGCCGCCCTGAGTGCAACAACCATGGCTACGGCCGCGGCAGAGGCCGCTCTGACAACCGCGACCCCCGCCAGGATTGGCGCGATTAGCCTCTTGGAGACCGCTGGCAGGGCTAGCCTCGCGAGGGCCACTAGCGCAATCAGCCTGAGGACCTCCCTTAGGGCAATGCTAGCCTTCCTCCACTACCACCGCCACCAAGAAGGAATGATGACCACCACCAAGATGATGGTGCTGGGGGCTTCCAAGAGCCTCGTGTCGTTGCCTGCATCCTAGGCGGCACTCAGGCCCCTGCCTCCCATCGCGTCTTCAAGCAGTTTGCTCGCGAGGTGAAAACGTCTCTTCCCAAGCTCGAGGCGACGCGTCCGCTCAGCTGGTCCAAGTACGCCATCACCTTTGACTCTTCGGACCAGCTCAAGTGTGCGGCCACTGCTGGCGCGCTCCCGATGCTCTGCTCGCCCACCATCAGCAATGTCCTCATCACCAAGACACTTTTTGATGGCGGCATGGGGCTCAATGTCCTCTCTGTCAAGACGTTCGGCATGCTCCCGGTGCCGTACGACCAGCTTTAGCCTACCAAGCCCTTCTCGGGGGTGATCGATGGCTCCACTATCCCCATTGGGCAGATTTGTCTCCTCGTCACCTTCGACAAGCGTGACAACTACCACACCGAGCTCATCGACTTCGACGTCGCCCACATTCGCCTCCCGTACAACGCCATCATTTGATATCCAGCTCTGGCCAAGTTCATGGCCGCGACTCACCACGGCTACAACATCCTCAAGATGCCAGGGAGGGGAGGCATCATCATGGTCGCCTATGACAAGAAGGATGCGGTATGTATCCTCGAGCATGCCTACCAAGCTGCAGCGGTCGAGAACCCAGATGACAAAGGCGTTGTCTATCTCATTGAGGGCATGCCCAAGAAGAAGAAGCAGCTACTCCACCGAGGATCTCAGGAGGATGGGGGTGTCTGACGTGCCTCAGGCCTTGCTCCCACTGATGGGGCACCTTCCCCTCTCGCATAGGAAGGCGCGCCCGGTGCCCCTCTTAGGTTGGGCTAGGGAGCTCTCCTCTGGAGGGCCTTAGACCTAGCCAGCACCAAGAGGGAGGCATTCGGACACCATGCGGAGGCGTGCTTCAACGCACGCTTCCGCGAGAAGAGTGAAGTGCGTGGGATGCCTGGCGCTCAGGAGTTCATCACCAAGATGATCGAGGAGCTTCAGGAGGCAAGAGCCATGCGAGGTGAGTGTCGCCTCACACCACCCATCGCAGCTCCTACCCCAGCCATGGGTAGTGAGCTGCGCGTCGGCATCAACATCCCAGGGCTCAACAGGGCCGCGTCTCAGGAGCTCTTCTGGCCGTCCCACGTCGGCTGGTGTGAGGGCCCCCTCACAGCTATGTTTGCATGCCTTTCGGCTTGCCGAATGCAGCTGCACTGCACTAGCGCCACATGCGGGCCATCCTGGAGGCTAACGAGGCCAGTCATCAGGAGATCCAAACGGAGTAGGTGCTGGATCCTCGCGAGCCTCCTGGACCTCCGGGCCCTGCAGGGCTCAGGAGCTGGGCGCCTCGTGAGGAGCGACTTCTGCACCGCGCATCTTCAGCTACTCCAACACTTCTTCAGCAACGGTGCCAGGTAACACTTTTTGGTTTGTTCAGTTGAGAGCGCCCCTCGGTCTGCATCATCCTCAAGCTGTACGGGTCCGCCCTGCGTCGTGTATCGTTTTGCGCATCTATCAGAACTGCACTTACCCTATCATGAGTTGCTTTATGTCACTATCTGCCTGTCCGGTGCTTCGTTGTGATGAACGTTGTACACCCTTGCAAACCCGCCCGTGACTGCCTCATGATTAAGGACTGGCATGGTGTTTGTGCTCGGGTCTGTCCCTACAGCGTTGCTAAACCCAAGTGGTTGAGCTCTGTCTCGCGGGCAAGCCCACGTGCACGTCACCTCCTATGGTCCTTGGTGCCTTGTTCTCGCATGAGCTAATCAAGAGCGGGTAAGTTAGGGCGCATGACCCGGTGCCTCGCAATCGCGAGAGCCGCGTGCCGGATGTCTTTCTTCAGGATCTTCGCATGAGAAGACAGGGCACAGCATCTACGCTCGGGTCCGTCCTTGCAGCGTTGACAAACCCAATGGTTGAGCTCTATCTGGTAGGCCGACCCCGTTCAAGTCACCTCCTGGGGTAATTGGTGTTTGGCCTTCTCATGTGATATCCTCAAGAGATTCACTCGGTGCAGGCTACCTAACCATCTCGCAGGATCCTTGCAAATGTTCCGAACCAAATTCAGGCGCAACCCACCTTGAGCTAGGTCCTCGTCGGCCCCGCGCTAGCTCACGAGTGCCCATACACACCTCCTCCAGTCCTGTTGTGCAAGACACGTGTCAGGACGGGGCTGTACACGCCCCAGAGTCTCCCCTCATAGGGAGCTCCCACCCACGCACCAGCGGAAGCCCCATGCTCTGCGCTGGTGGACGACACGGTCGAGAAGCGGCTATGCCCATGCAAGAGCAGAAGCACCATGCTCCGCGCTGGTGAATAAACAACTGAGGGAAACCTAGCGGCTGCAGTAACCTCAGGAGAGCCACCGGGCTCGCTGCTCAGCCTCACCGCACCGCTTTCCCCTCGGGAAGGCCGCGCGAGGGGGCTTGGCACAGGGGCTATGCTCAGGTTACGCCTGGCGTACGCCGCCTCCCGAGCGAAAGCCCGGTGAGGAAAGGTATGGATAGGTGTTCGTATGTCAAGGGGGACCCCTGAGCATCGTGACTCAGGGGCCTCACTGGTCACGTAGCCCCTCACCCCTTGGTCTCATCCTAGTGATCCATATGCCCCAACAGCGGCTGAGGTATGCGCAGGGCCGGGCCCTACCGATGCAGAATGCTAAAAACAACACTCATGACTCCTTCCTGAGGGCTATTCGTACAACAAGGGGGGCCCTGAGCATCGCGACTCATGGGCCTCACTGGTCACGTAGCCCCTCACCCGTTGGTCTCGTCCTGGTGATCCGGACGCCCCAACAGTGGCTGAGGTATGCGCGGGGCCGGGCCCTATCGATGCAGAACACTAAAGAAAGCGGAAAGGAAATCGTGAAATCCTAGCAAATTATTACGGAACCTATTGTCTCTTAAAAATTCGAAGCAGGAGTGCTCACGCCTCCACAAGGCACGGTAAATGTTGCAGGACTAAAACAAGAGGAAGCGCGGCCTTCAAACTTCCTCTTCAGCCTTGGACGCCGCTGTCGCTCGCTTGGATAGGACCTTCATCGACAACGTCGCCGCCATCTTCCCATCGGCTCCGGTTGCCACAGTTGTGGGGTCCATGCAGAGGAACTTCTGTAGTAGGGCCTCCACCTGCTTCCCCATGGCTTCGGCAGCAGCATCTTGGAGCTCAGGGGCCATAGGTTCGAGCAGTGCGCCAAGGTCAAAGCTTGGGTCCCGAAGGTGGAGGTGGCTGAAGATGCATGTCGTGGCCGAGGTGAAAAGCGCGTGAGCTTCATCCTCCACCAGGTGGCCCACTCCAGGGACGATGCCCTCGAGCGCCACGGCAAGCTTAGGGAGCAGCCCGACGGGGCCTTCCTCTAGACTAGCTAGCGGTCCCTCATACCCTTCCATGTAAAGAGCTGATGTGCCTTGCGGGACCTCAGCTCGAGGGAGATGAAGGTGCCGCGCCCCGCGGTGGCCGCCTTCTCAGTCATGGCAAGGGATTTCTCCCTGGGCTCTAGTCGAGCCTTCTCCTTGAAGACAAGCTGGGCATGGTACGCCTGGGCTACCTCTGTCTTCTCCTTCAGCTTCCCTCCGCGGCATGTTCCTGGGCTGCCTGCTCCAGCTCGGCGTCGCGGTCGGTGAGTGCAGTCTCCCGGGCCTTCATCTCCTCCTCCTGCTCCTCTAGGCGACGGGTATGGGCGGCGTGCTCATCGCAGAGGGCCTTCAGCTTGGCCTCCACCATGCGGTAGTGCTCTTTGGCGGATGCTGCGTCGATCAGTGCTGCATTGTGAGTCACCAAGGCCTCGCCGGCCTCCTTCCTGCCCTTCGTGACGGTAGCCTTGGCTTGGCTCTAGGCTGTCCTGACGGACGAGTTGGCCTGGAGCCACCCTGAGACCAGCCCCAGACGCCCCGTCACCACACGTCGGTCGGCGCCTTGAAGGTCAGCCCGGAGCCGGTCCAGCATGGCGAAGGCCTCCTCCAAAGCGTCGGGCATGGCAGAGGAGCCGTGGTCCGCCAGCGTGATGGTTTGTGGAGGAGGTGGCATCAGCAGCTGGGCTGGCGACGTCGCGGCAGCAAGGACAGCAGGGGGCTCCGAATCCCTCGAACCCCGAGCGGGTGCGCTGGAGACAGGCGCTCCCGGGGTCTGCTTCATCACGGAGGTGATCTTCTCCTGAGGCTGGGCCACTGAGCCCCGAGAGGCTCGCTCCGTCATGGGTGGACGCGAGGTAGACTCCTCCTTCCACGCCGGGTCGCCGCGGCCACGGTAGGCTGCAGGGCCTTGGAGGCTTTGGCCTCCTCCTTCTTCCTGCTCTTCACCAGCCGCAACCTGGCCACCAAGAGGAGGATACTGTGAGCACGGCATCAAGGATGGGAAGTATAAGCAAGGTAAAATACTTACTCGTCATCAGCAACATATGCCCTCTTCTTGGCCAGGAGTGCAGCGCGGCCAAGCTTCTTGAGCACGGGCTTCGCCGCGCCCTCAGGATCAACCGAGCGCCTGACGGCTGGCTCTGGGACGGCAGCAACAGGCGACGAGGTGGGGGCATCACACTAGTGCAAGATGCTGCAAACGCGACACTACGATTAGAGACCCTTCGAGAAAGTGTGTGCGATGCAATAATCGCAAACGGTGGTGTCAGAGAACCATAAAAAATGTCCAAAACGTTTGCGATGATGGATGCATCAAACACAGTTCAGGTTTTAGTTGCGTGTGCGATGCAGGGCATACGGTTCAGTTCAATTATCTGTTTGCGATGAGGAGTAACAAAAGAAACGGGAAGGCAGATAAAGGCGTGTGCGATACCAGCATACGATTCACTAGGATGAACTGTTTGTGATTAGGCAACACAAAAGAAACGGTCAGCCAGATCAAGGTGTGTGTGATATACAACATGCGGTTCACTCGGATGAACTATTTGTGTTGAGACAATAGAACATAAACGGTTCAATATAGCAAGATGGGTGTGACACGCGGCAAACAGGTCTGTAATCAGAAATGTGTGCGAAGACCGATAATAACACAAATGGTTGCTGCTAATATGACGTGTATGTTGTGTGATGGGATTGCATACATAACAACAACATATATATTGCATGCATGATTAACCAAATTAAACATCCAATTACATAGGTCGCCACTACAACCATGACATTTGCACACACCAAAGTAAACTATTACATGCATAATTTCATAGGTGTCTACTACACACATGACACTTTCACACACTAATAAAGTAAACTATATATTACATACATGATTAACTAGCATAAACGATCATCTGATCATCATCTACTTCTTGTGACGCTTGCTCTACTTGTGACTCGATCCAGGCTCGTCGATTTGGGTAACGAGGCACTTCCTCATGTCAATGATCCGCCTGTGCATATCGTAGCATGTGTACACGCTCTTGGCCGCAAACCTGAGGTGAGGTTTATCCAGTTGTCGCATCCAGGTCATGTGCCAGGATACGTCATTTGTTCTCTGGGCCTCCTGCTTCATCTTTTCGTAGTAGGGGTCGATGATAGCCAAGGCGAGTTCGACTAGAGAGTCCTTCTTCGTGCTGCCCCAGACCCTGTAGTTGTCACGGATTTTGACAAGGTTCTGGCAGGCCAAGCCCGTAACATTGAGCACTTTTACATCGTTGGTGGTTTCCACCGTGGCAAACTTGTAGTCGGTGTTATTGACTAACCTGTTGAAACGGTCGCAATGCTCTCTCGCCATGCACGCACAACTGGGTGACGACAACCTTCTGATCTATGCCAGGACGACTGGCGGTGTACTGGAGGTCGATGTTGACCACCTTGTACTTGTCTCTAGCAAGCAATTGCTTAATGGTGTTGATGTAGTCGTCCACCACGGCCGGGTCGATGGTGTACACCACCAAGAGATCCATCTCCCGTGCGTGGGTCTCCACTTTATGCTCTCCAAACTCCATTGGAGCACCGCTAGACATCCCCTATCTATGTGTCCTCGTGGGTGTGCTTGTTGTGTTGTGGGGCGCGATCGAAAGGTTGAAGAGACTAAGGTTATAATGGCCGCGTGAATTAAAGGGGAAGTCAGACGGCCTGGAAAATTGATCGGCACGCCCTCATGGCAGTTCTAATTCGCATCGCGTAACTCCATTGTGCTGCACGTAACTGCATCGCGTGGCCACGCGCGCGGGGCAACTGCATGCATATGGGGCCTCGACGTGATCGTGCGCAGGCCCAACCACTGGGAGAGCGTGCCCTGAGGGACGTGAGCAGAGCGCTCCATGGTCGCCTCAACGTGAAGTAACCATATATATATGCATATAGAAGTTGAGCACGCAAGGAAAAGTTGTCCACAACCTAAGCGCGCCCCGGCGCCTAATGGCGAGCAGAGCTTGCCGAGGGACGCGAGCATAGGCCGGCGCCGTGTGTGTTGTGGGAAAATGCTTGCTGGTATATAACCTCAAATTTAACCAACAAAATGATAATGCATGTTCCAAAAATTATATAACTGAAAACTATGTTCAAATACGAATCCGACGATATAATCCTTGGTGACATGCATTCGTATTTTATTAATTAAATCCTACTTGTAAACCAGGATGGGCGTATAGTAGTTAATTAAATCGCAAACATTTTTTTATTAAACGTATGTGTACATGTCCTTTCGTCCTTCTCTCGCATGTCTTGTCACCCCGCTGCCACAGACGGCTCGAGCGCAAGCTTGAGCAGTGCGCGGGGGCGTTCTTTTGGCCAAACAGTGCTAAGCCCATTCCCACGCAACCGCGTAGGTTCCCGCGCAAGCTTCCCGCCCGACTCGGTGAAATCCCCCAAAATCCCAATGCTTATCTGCCTACTATATAAACCCCCACGGCTGGCGAGTCCTGCATCACATTTTCCCCTCCCACCCTATAGCTTATCTCGTCTGCTTCTCCCAAAATCGGCAATGGCACCTGACCGTCATCGTGCTCAGCCACTCCGCTGTCATCAGAGCACAGCCCTAGCTCGGAGGCTACACTGTAGTGGTGGCGCAGTCCCCGGCGTAGTGTAGTGCGCGCAGCGTCCCAGTTGGGTGTGCACTGAACACGCACCACACACTCGGCCGCCGGTGCACGTCAGCAGCTGTTGCCGGCAGCCATTGCCACCACAGCTTCGTCGAAACCCAGGGCCATCACCCGCTCTGCTGTCCTGGCCATCACCGCACTACCGGCCACCGCGGCCATCACCCGCTCCGTCACCGAGGCCCGAAGGCGGTAGGTGGTGGTCGCGGCCGCCACCCCATTGTCGTCCATCATGGCTGCTAACCCACCATCGACCGACGGGATCATCACCCGCTCCGTCACTGCCGCCCGCGGGATGGAGGCGGAGGTGGAGGGCCGCACGTGCGGCAGTGACCTTGCGCGATACATCGAGTTCCTACGGGAGGAGGAGGAGCGCCTCATCGAGCACACAAAGAGCCTTACCGCCGCCGTGGCCACGACACGCACCGACGCAGAGGCGAGGAATCAGGAGATCTACAAGGAGAACCACCGCTTCGAGAGGGGTCATCTGGACCGGCAGAGGGCGTTCGAAGTGAGCGTCGCTGAAGGTGCAGTAGCGGCAGGCACCATATTGTAGTGGTCCAGCTCATCGGTAGCCTCCTCCTCCTCTTCCTCTTACTGAGCACGCTCAGGAAAGGAGAGGCTGCCGGAAGTAGTACAAAGCCCCTTCCGTAGTAGTATTTAGGGGCTATTTTGTTCAGTTCATCTGACTATAGATGTGGTGGAACTGTACAACATACTTAAAATTTGCTAGTATATATGGCTAAACTATCTATTTCAATACGTGGTTGGCAACAATGAGGGAAAAGTTTGGTCGGTTCAGCTGTAAAGTTGAACTGTTTGTATAAATTAAGCACGACTGCTTAATCTATGAATGAAATCTATGCTAAATTACTGAATTTTAGTTGCGAAAATTAGATAGTGCTAGCGATTTTTAGCTGCATATTTTGACAAATCACAGTGTTACAAGGATTGACAAATGGCAATGTTACTAGATCAACAAATGTTAATCTTTCCAGTTTGGCAAATGGCACTATACCCAATATGAGAGATGCAAATCTTACCAAATTGTCTGTACGTGGTTGCACACGAGTCATCCGAAGAAACTGTTTGCGTTGAAGGGAGGTAGAAATCCTTGTTCCCAAATTTTCTCTTGGCTTAGCGCCAAAGTCTTTCTTTCCATACCTTATTCAATCTAAACTGTTTGCGTTGAAGAGATGCACAAATCCTGCGTAGCAAATTTTCCCTTGGCTTACTGCGGAAGACCATAGCTCTCACTTTCCATACAAGTGTTCTATCTAAAACGTTTGCGATGAAGAGATGCACAAATCCTAGTGGCACATTTTCCCTTGGCTTACTGGGGAAGCTGTCAATGTACATACGGGTGTTCTGTCTAAAATATTTGCGATGTTAGAGTGGCAGCTAGTTGTTTCAAAATGCCTTTGTCGACTGTTATTCGAGTGCGCCTTCTCTCAAGATGGACACGAAAATTACCACAACATGTAGGGTGCCATTCCATGATAGCATGCCAAGTTTCATGAATTTCAAACGAGTTTTGGATTTACTAGAATTTAAAAACAAAGTATCTCAACATTTTGCCGGCAGTCAATAGTGCTCGTGATTGAAATTCATTCCCATTTCTTGCACGGGACCTAAGCATGCACCCAATGACAAAGATTTGATTTTTCAACCAATTTATATGCACGAAGCATGTGCATGTAGTTCAAATTTGAATTATGCACATAAAATGCCTAGAAAACCCAGTTAATATATAAAAATATCCAAACGAACCCCAAAAAATTCCAAAACTGAACACAACACTCTTGTTGTTCTATGTTGACACTAGAAAAATTTTGAAAGCAATAACAGGCAACAGGTATCATTTCGTCCCCAAAGGTGACATGTCCCTATCGAAACCATCAAGCTTGTTGTGAGAAGCTCTGGTTTGTGACAAGCTTATACCCAAACCTGCCCCAAATGGGACAATAAATTTACCATGGCATGTCGGGTGCCATTCCATGATAGCATGCCAGGTTTCATTAATTTCAGACGAGTTTTGGATTTACTAGAATTTAAAAACCAGGTATCTCAATGTTTGCGGTCGAGTGACAGTGGAAGGGTGTTTGACATTCATTCCCATTTCTTGCATGGGACCTAAGCATGCAACCAATGAGACATATTTGAATTTTCAACCAATTTATATGCATTAGAGCATGGGCATGTAGTTCAAATTTGAATTATGCACATAAATGCATTTAAAACTCAATCAATGCATAAGAAATGTGCTAACGAACCCCAAAAATTCCAAAATTTAACACAACACTCATGTTGTTCTATGTTGACACTAGAGAACAAAATTGAAATCAAGAAGAGCCAACGGCTATCGTTTCATCTAGAAAGGTGAAACGTTCCCTACTGAAACCATCAGGCTTGTTGTGAGAAGCTCTGGTTTGTGAGAAGCTTATACCCAAACCTGCTCCTAAGGGACAAAAAAATTACGACGGCATGTTGATGCCGCTTCATGATAGCATGCCATGTTTCATGAATTACAGACAAGTTTTGGATTTACTAGAATTTAAATATCAGGTATGTCAATGTTTGTGGCCGAGTGACGGTGGTAGGGTGTTTGACATTCATTCCCATTTCTTGCATGGGACCTAAGCATGCAACCAAGGAGACAAATTTGAATTTTCATGTGCATGTAGTTCAAATTTGAATTATGCACATAAATGCATTGAAAGGTCAACTAATGCATAAAAATGTCCAAATGAACCTTAAAAAGTCCAAATTTTACACAACACTCCTGTTGTTTTATGTTGACACTAGAGCAAAAATTGAAATCAAGAAGAGGCAACTGATATCGTTTCATTGAGAAAGGTGAAAGGTTCCCTACCATAACCATGAGGCTTGTTGCGAGAAGCTCTAGTTTGTGAGAAGCTTATACCCCACCTGCCCCAAATGGGATAATATTTTAACCACTGCATGTTGCTGCCGTTCCATGATAGCATGTCAAGTTTCATGAATTCCAGACGAGTATTCAATTTACTAGAATTTTAAAACCATGTATCTCAATGTTAGCGGCCGAGCGACGGTTGCAAAGGTGTTTGACATTCATACCCATTTCTTGCATGGGACCTAAGGTTGCAACCTAGCACACATGTTTGATTTTTCAACCCGTTTATATGCACTGGAGCATGTGCATGTAGTTCAAATTTGAATTATGCACATGCATGCATAGAAAAATAAATTAATGTATAAAAATTTCCACGTGAACCCTGAAATATCCCAATTAATTGCAAACACTCATGTTATTCTATGTTGACACAAGAAAAATTTTGAAAGTAAGATGATGCAACAAATATCGTTTCGTCCCCCAAGGTGGTGCGTTCCCTACCGAAACCATCATGCTTGTCATGAGAGAAGCTCTAGTTTGCGAGAAGCTTATACCATAACCTGGCCGAAATGGGACAATATTTTTTTACCCCAGCATCTTGATGCCGTTCCATGATAGCATGCCAAGGTTCATGAATTTAAGACGAGTTTTGCATTTACTAGAATTACAAATGCAAGCACCTCAATGTTTGTCGGAGTGTGCTGTGGTGTTTGAAATTCATCCCCATTTCTTGAATGGGATGTAAGCATCAACCCATGGACATATATATCATTTTACAACCCATTTTGGTGCACCAGAGCAAGTGCATGTGGTTTAATTTTGAATTGGGCACCTGAAATGCCTAGAAAACCAAGTTACCGTATAAAAATGTCCAAACGAACCCTGAATAATTCCAAAAATTTTAACGACACACCTATAGTTGCATGTTCACTACAGATGGAAGTTCTTAGCAATTCAAACACCATCCTTTGCAGCTGTGACCCCATTATGTAAGTCAAATCAAGATGAAAAATCAAGTAGATCCCACATAGTTTATTATCACCAACTGTGTGAGATGCAGTACAAAATATCCTGGAGCATCGTTGGTGTATAGTACGCCTATGGCTTAAGCGAGAAGGTTCGTCGGCTACAGTCAAGAGCTGGTGTGTCAAGCACAATAGCTAGCTCCCCAAATATCATTTCACTGTTCAAACGTCACCGGTGAAATATGGGGATGTGGATCCGCATCGCGAGGGCAACTTTGGCGGCCCACTCCGGCGAGAGCGTGGCCGCAGCCGCCAGGCGCATGCTAACAAGCTTCGTGAGGGCGACCTGAATTTGGGACCGGGCGGCCAAGGCAGCCCAAACGGCCATTGTTGCTTCTCAGGCGGCGGCAGCAACATCTGCCTCAGGGATCACAGCTGGCGAGAGCGGCACAACATCTGTCCATTCCGCAGCGGCGGCCTTAGCCCTGATGGAGGCCACCCAGGACCGTGTTGAGGCCGCCCACGCCCAGCTCGTGGCGGTCACCGCACAAATCGAAAGAAGCTTCTCCGACATTGGTCGGCAACCCACGACCGAAGAGTTGGCAATCGCCAAGAGTGTTCGAGCAGCCTCTCGTTCCTATGCAGCATACCTTGCCACGACGGAGCCCGTCAAAGCCCAGATGGCGGCCGCCCACGCCCAGCTTGTGGCGGTCTTTTCCAAAGAGATGGCAGATGCGGATGGCGAGATGCTTGCTGAGTATGGTGTGATGGATGCCATGGAGCCCCTTCCCCAGTCGTCCGTCGGGCGCGAGCTGGACATGGAGGAGGCATCGGAGATCGACAAGCACCACTCGTAGTAGTACTCTTTGTTTTGTTTAATTAACAGCGCCGGTCTTTAATTTGTTAGAGTAATGTTTAGGCTAGCTAGCTCTGTTTAATTGTTGAACATGCTCGATTAAGAAGTGTGGGTGTGCTATAGTCTCCTTTGTGTACCCAAATTACGCAATGACGTGGATGAGAACTGTAACTAGGGAAATTGGAACCAAAACTTTTGACGTTCAAACTCATCGCACACTAGTTAAGCATTCTGAATCATTTGTGATGTTCACATATCGTACACAGTTCTGAATAAGGGACCGTGTCTGATGACATTTGCACGCCAGTTTTTTTGCAAAAGCGATTCCAAATTTTCGGCTTTCGCAGAAATATCTACCTCCCCGCCCCCTCCCCCTTACCAAAAGCCACATTTCCCTAATTTCTGCCTTCCTTTCCAAGTTGAAAGCTTCCCTCCTTGCTTGCAGCGCCGCCCTCCTCATCGGCGACCCTCCTTCAGGCTGCTCGGCCTCCCCTATCTAGCCAGGTAATCCACACCCGACCCCCATCCTACTCCTCCTTCCGCATCCCACATGCCCCGACCGCTGGCACGAGTGCGACACCTTCTAACCAAATCACCGACCCCTCCACCAAATAAGCGCCGCCCTAAGCCATGGTGCACGCAGTATAGGCAGGATCTCAAGGCGCATTTGACAGGGGAGAAGCAAATCGCGGCCGCACGCGCGGCTGACGTCGCGATGGCTGCCATTCGTGGCGACCCCCAGATCTTGGAGGTGCACCATACCATTTGCTACCTACGCCGGTTAAGCATGCTCGGTTTACCCATTGCGTGTGCTGCTCCTGCCTTTCCTTAACAAATTCTAGTTAATTGTGCTATCTACTTTTACCATGCAATCTGTTGCTTAGTGTATATATTCTATATGTCATGGAATGTGCTGCTTACTTATTAACTATTTGGTTAATTAGTTATCATGTTCAATTAACTGCTTGGTTCAATTCTGCAAATGTGATGTTCAATTCTTCAGGGTGCAATTTGGTATTGTCTTCCATGTGAGAAATAAATCAAATTTTATTTACAAAATACATGAGAAACAAATCCAGTTGCTATATTTCCAAGTTGTAAAGCATGCCTGGTTTGGTAAACTGTTTGATCTCCTAGTATGTTATACATTGTGCAATGCAGTGCTCAGTTAACGTTTGGTTCATTGTTGTGGTGTTTAGTTAACTGTTTGGTTCCAGTCTGAAATGCGATGCTCAATAGTTGTGGGTGCATTCTGGTATTGTATACCATGTGATCAATAAATTGAATTTGGCTATACTAAATACATGACAAACAAATACAATTTCTATATTTCCAAGTTGTTAAGCATGCTTCGTTTGGTTAACTGTCTGATCTTCTATTAGCAGTATGTTATATTGTGCAATGTGGTTCTCAGTTAATGTTTGGTTCATTTGTTGTGGTGTTTAGTTAACTGCTTGGTTCAATTCTGCAATGCAATGTCCAATTGTCGTGGGTAGAATTTTGTATTGTTGTGCATGTGAGGTATAATCGAATTTGGCTGCACTTAATTTATGGGAAACATATACAATTGCTATATTCCTAGTTCTTAATGATGCTTGGTTTGGATAAATCGGTCTTCCATGTGGCTTGAATTAATCAAATGAATCTGCAATGTGCTTATTTTTCATCAAGATATTTTACTAATACCATGCGGACCCTCACTTAACCTGATCACTAACTACCTTATATGTGTTGCAGGAAAGCAATGGGAACCACAGAGGTTTAGAATCGAGGTTTTCACATGCATGGTCCTTTGTCTAATAGCACATTATTGTGCAATTGCAGGAACCATTCTAATACTTAGGTTTTAAACAATTTGGTCTTGCACATGTAGGTCCTGCTGTCAGAGGTTTTGACCCACTGTTTCACACTTTTTGCATATGGGGAAATGATTTGTCCGTGAATATCAGTCAAGTCAAGAAACTCAGAAAGATTGTTAGGATAAAAAAATTAGCGACAAAAAACAACAAGATCTTTGTCTGCACAATGAAGAAGACATCTGTTCACTACAGGATGGTACTAACTATTATACATTATCTTTTTTATTCCTTTGCCCCATTTCAAATATAGAGAAGATATTGATGCACATCCTTGTTTTTAGGACTTTCCAAAACAGTTCACCGATCATTACCTCTCAAACCACCTGTATGGACAGGAGGCGAGGAAGGTATTCATACAACACCCACGGTTCAATAGTGAAGTGTTCCTAAAGAGGATGAAGGATGGATGGTCAATCATCCACAGGCACTAGCCTAAAGTTGCAAAGACCTTCAACATCAATGAAAGCTCAATATTCGCCTTCCACTTCAGCAGTTTTACCGATGAGATGCATATGTCTATGTACCGTCTATGATGCTAGTTTCGAAAGGTTCTAGATGTTGCATGTGAAACTTTGTGCTGGTGCAGTTGTGTAATGGGGTAGCTGAGTGCTGAAGCTATATCATGTTGTACTCTGATGTATTTCAATTATGAAATCCAGCTTCCTTAATATGGGAATGAAATATATTTTGTGTTTAATATGAATGTCAATTAGATTAATAAATGGATTATTAATAATAGGAAAATTAGCCTGCTAATGACGAATTAGCCTGCTAATTTGTTTTTGCGATTGCAAAAGGTTATTGAGAAAATACCGTGGGCGATGACCTAAGGCAATGCACATAGTTTCTAGGAATAAACCGTGTTGGATCGATAACAATCACACACAACATTATCTTCAAAACTATTTGCGTTAGGCCACCTTGCGCAAACATTTACTGTCAGGACCCCGACTCAATGCCACATTGATCTAGCATGTAACACCTCATATCACTTTGTGGCCTCACGCACGGTATTCGCACGGGTGTCGCCTTACCTTTGCCCGGGACCGTTTGCGCCTTTTGGCACACGTATATGATAGTGTCGCTAGCATCCATATGATAAGGAG
The DNA here is from genome assembly GCF_018294505.1 of Triticum aestivum. Lineage (NCBI taxonomy): Eukaryota > Viridiplantae > Streptophyta > Magnoliopsida > Poales > Poaceae > Triticum > Triticum aestivum. The sequence goes on from NC_057810.1 coordinate 277,831,555, forward strand.
CCTGGGCTGACATGGCTAGTCGTAAACCCAAAGTGGCACAAACTTACAGGGACAGGCATCCATGACCCAGCATCGAACGTGTCGGTCATCGGCGAGTGGATCCAGGCTGTAGCACTGGGCTAGCAGGACTCCGGTGAACCGGGCTGTAGCGGGCTAACAGGACTCCGGTATTCATCGCGTGACATTTCCCCGAAGGGACAGACACAGGAACGAAGAAGGACACATGTCGGCCAGCCTAAGTGTTCCGGAGCAGTAGCAAGCTACCATGGCTCAGTGGAAGCACTAGGAGACATTTCCCGGTAAAAGAGGCTACCAAGGATAAACAACTAGGTTGTCAGATCCCACACATACCAAGCATTTCAATAACATACACACAATATGCTCGATATGTGCAAATACAACATGGCATCACAACATGACTCTACGACAAGTATTTTATTCAATAGGCTCCGAGGAGCGAGATATTACAAACATGGGTCTCATGACCCAACACTCAAAGCATACAATTCAAAGCACAAGCGGAAGCTTAACATGTCTGAGTACAGACAACTATAAATGAAAAAGGCTGAGAAGCCTGACTAACTACCAGATCCTGTCGAGGCTCAAGATCGTAGCTGAGGTAACAAGCTAAACATCGAAGTTCATGTGGAACTACTAGTTAGACTGAAGTCTCTCTGCAAAAACATAAAATAGGCAAACGTGAGTACAAATGTACCCAGCAAGACTTACATCAGAACTAACTACATATGCATCATTATCAACAAAGGGGATGGTGGATTTTAACTACAGCAAGCCAGCTTTGACTCAGTGGCTATCCTGTACTACGACTGCAAGTAACTCTTTTGAGGTGGCGCACACGAGTCCACATATTCACCATATCAATACACCACTATGGATCCGCTCCCGTCTCCCTACGAGAACGCCATCCATAGCACTCACGCTTATCTTGCGTATTTTAGAGTATCCACTTCAAGTTATCTATGAACTGTACAGGCAACCCAGAAGTCCTTTTCCGCGGACACGGCTATTCGAATAGATGATATTAAACCTGCAGGGGTGTACTTCTTCACACACGCTCTCGCCACTTACCACCATGTACACCTCGTGTATCTCGGCAACCTTCAAGCGGAAGCCTGGCGAGGGAGTCGGCCACGACCTGACTAACCACACAAGTCTCTCGTCCAGGTTTTATCGCCTATTCGGGTTCTAACCGCAAGGAGATCCGGCCGGGGTGTCGCTCACGGCCCCAAACGATGTGAGCAGGGTTCCCAAGCCCACCATCCGGGTGCCACTTGGTACACCGTGCCACTGTGCCTAGTCTGTCCCAAGCCCACCTGTACCGGGTGCCACTTGGTAGACTACTAACACTACCTACAAACACCAGAAACTAGTTGCAACTCCTGGACAGAGATCGAGTTGATTAATAAGTCGAGAGAGCTTGGAGTGCCCGGAGCCCAATGTGTGGTAGTAACTGTTCATGGATCACAAACACAGAACTCAGTTCCTAAGGACGGCTTCAATGAGACAACCCACCATGTAATCCTACATGGCCTCTCACCGGTACCTTTACCAAATCGTGTTCACACACTTAGCTCACACACAAATAGGACATGTTTCACAACATTCCAATTCATCCCCGATGAATCAGACCTGACTCAACTCTAAGCAATAGCAGGCATGACAAACAAGCATGAATGAGTAGGCACATCAGGGCTCAAACAACTCCTACTCATGCTAGTGGGTTTCATCTATTTACTATGGCAATGACAGGTCATGCAGAGGATAAGGGGTTCAACTACCACATCATGTAACAGTTGAATCGTTGTTGTCCTAATGCAGTAAAAGAGACCAGAGCGAGAGAGTGGGATTGTATCGGAATGAACAAGGGGGTTTTGCTTGCCTGGCACTTCTGAAGATAATGTAGTTCTTCATCGGTCTCATCGAACTCATCGTCGAACGTTGTCTACTGAGAGGGGACAATCACCGGCAAACGAGAGGGAACACAATCAATGCAATGCATAATATGATGCATGATCATGACATGGCAAAATGAGATTGTTTGGCTAATGCAACTTAGAACAGATTGGTTTGAGTTCATTTGAATCAAGGATTCAAATGCAAACCCAAAATAAGAGGTCATATTAGTGCATTAACTTGTTTCACCTAAACAGCAAGGTTAAAATATTCTAACATGCATGAAACCAATGCAGATGGAAAGATTGGATTTTTCTGATAATTTTTCATATATAAATTATTTCATTCTGAGCTATGGTTTATTTTCTATGAATTTTAGAAGTATAAATCATTTTCTGGATTTTTCTGGTTATGTAGAATTAAATCAAATCCAGTAAATGATTTACTACATCAGCAAGACATCATGCTGACATTAGCTAGTCAACGGAGCAGCCCCGGTCAAATTGACTAGTGGGTCCCGTGTGTCAGTGTCACAACTTATTAACAGAGTTAATTAGTGCCAAGTGGAAAACTAACTAAGTTAATTAGGGCCAGGCCCACATGTCATTGACCTCAGCGGTTAATTAGCATGGTAATTAGGTGCTAATGAGGTGCCACGTCGGTGCTAACCGACGGCGGTGAACAGAGCACGGCAGAGCTGCTCGTCTGGCCGTTTCCGATGACTAGGGCACGGGCAGGTGGGCTTTCTGCAACGGCCGCAACGCGGTGCATCCAGCGGTGATCTCGGGGCGGTCAGGGGTGGTCGGTAGCGGCGGCAGCAACGAGCTCAAGCGGCGGCGGGGCTCGGCGATGTGCGCGGGTGGCGCCTGGTTCGGACGCAGGTGGTGCGGCGGCTACGACGTGCAACCGAAGGAACGGAGAGGGGGGTCAGGCTCAGTGGCTCACAGCGGTCATGAAGATGCAGCCAGCAAGCTCGGAGGAGGACCGGAGCGAGCAGGGCGGCAGAGGCGATCTCGGTGTAGGGAGGTTGAAGATGGGCTCGGTGGGGACGTTGCAGCGCTTCTGGCGGCGTGTGGCTCGTCCAGCAGATCGAGGGCGCCGAGGCGGAGCTTCTTTACACGGACAGAGGGCGAGGAGGGCCCGGTGGCTGCGCGAATGGTGGACGGCGGCGACGGGCTCCTCTCGGTGAGCACAGAAACGAGAGGGGTAGGGGCTAGAGCTGGGGAGAAGTGAGAGGGCGCTCGGGCATCTCCAGGCGTGGGGTCGAGAACGGGGGAAAGGGAGCAGGAGGTGGAAGCAGGAGGTGGCTTCGCCTCCTGTGCGTGCGACACGCCGTCGTCCTGCTGGCAAAGGAAGGAGACGACAGGGAGGAGGTGGCCTGCTGGGCTGGGCCAGCTCCTGGGCTGCACAGTACTCGGCCTGTGGGCTTTAGGTAAGCGCCAGGTACTAACTCTCTCCCTCTCTTTTCCTGTTTTTCTTTTCTATTTCTTTTCCTGTGTTCTGATTTAGTTTAGCCACTAAATCATTTTAATAAATTATGTAGGTTATTATATGGCTTGCTAAAATATATGCAAAGCCACTCACAAATTTCCAGAATTATTGGAGTTATATTTAATATATATATTAAATATAAATGCAAAGCAAATAATTATTGGATTAATTCAAATGGCCAAAATAAATGTTTCTGAGCTCCTAAAAATATCGGTTTGAATTTTACCTCTTGCCAATATTTTTACAGAATAACGGGAACATTTTCTTGGACTCATTTGAGAAGATTTTAAAGTTGGTTACTTTTGAACTGATTTCTGAGGGTTTCAACAAACCTCAATTCAACTTTTAGAAATTTTAGACATGATGCATGAGTGCAGTTGCAACTATTTCACTCAGGTATTCTAGGGATGTGACAACTCACCCCCACTAAACAAGAATCTCGTCCCGAGATTCAAGACGTGAGATAAGAAGACAGAGGGGACATGGGACTGACGCAGTCTTCATGATCCATTGCATTCTCAAGGATGTTGATTCATTGCTTCATATTGATCTTGACATCTTTGCTTTCAAGATCTTCGTCCAACATGATGACGACAGAAAGAAACTCTATCGAAAAGGATCATCGAAGCTCTACATACCAGCCTAAGGCAAATCACAAATGATCGTTTGAAAGAGTTCTAAGAAATAGCATACTCAGTTGGAAAAGAAGCTAGGGTTTTGAGACAACTCGGCAATGGGAGGCACATTCCGATTGTTACCGAGGATTTAACCTAGTGACTGAGCGTGCTCTGAAGAACTTGAGCATTTCCATAGTCATGAAGGTCTTACCAGCATCTGTGCCAAGGATCCTGGCCACAACATACTACCATGATGAATAGTGATGGAGGATGCCGATGCAAAGGAAGATAACACTTTCTCAGATTTCACCTTGGCGGTGCCAAGGAAACAAAATCTGGATGATCGACCGAGAGACATTTAGCACTCCGCTTCTAATGTTCTCCTTGATGTGCTAGCGTAACCCATTCATTGAAATGGTTTGGTATCTAGAACATCAAGTAACAGATCGGACTTCGGGAACACAAAAATCCATAAGGAACAACTAGGGAGTAAATCATGTGAGGTCCTTATGGGGAGGTGGCCAACTTCCTCCATCAAGATACTACAATAATGGGTCTTCCGGCTGGGTGTGTTGGCCACGACATCCACTTTACCGGGTTACAGAGAGACCAATATTATAGATCTTGGGAAATGTTCCAACCATCAAGTCTGCCTGAGGTTCAGATCTGGTTGGTGTCAGAATATTCCAGACTCATCAAGTCTAGAAGGGAAATGAAAGTTTGCAACACAAGTCGACGAGATGACGATGCAAGATTCTCGGGTAATGAACTACGATAGCAAACTCCAAAACATGAGCCGTTTCTGCTACATATACGTGAACACGCTGTCGCAGACAAGCATGACCACGTAGTAGTCTTATAATACAACACTACCGAGTTCTGGTTGGGAACCATCAACGAGGATATCGAAGTTCTTTCATAAGTACGGATTAGCTCTTATAAAGGAACTCCTTCTCCTTGAACAAATCAGTCAGTGGCTTGGTATGCTAGAGAATTCATATGGAATGAAGATGATCAGTCTAACAGACCATTGAATACTTCACACGTGCATAACTGACTTGGGATGATTCCAGAGGAGGTAAAAAAACATGCTTTCTCGAATTCACGGCGGCAACTTGCATCGGATGCACATGAATTAGAGGAAGTCACTTCTTTCATCCAAGCATATGCTTCATGAACTGGACATGAAGATAATGCTTATAAAGTTTCCAATACTAGCTGGATGTTCAACACAAATCCTGGAGAAGATAACAATGTTGCTGATGGGCTCAACAAAATTCCTCCAGGTTTCCACATAAGTGAAATTCCAGAATTATGTGAACAAGGTGATAGCATTGGTCAGACCCAAAGGATGCAATGGTGTATGCCCGAGGAAACAACCACGAGTAAGACAACATTACGAATATCATTGGTTCTGATTTGATTTGACGATAGCCCATACTCAAATCAAAGATTGGATAAGATAATAGATCCAACAATTGACACAAGGATCAATCAATAAAGGTATCATCTTCTTCAACACACATACAAGATATCCCTTAAAATTGAACTAAGTCGGGCAAGCTTTTATCTTCCAACTCTCTAGGTTGTTGTTTTAGCTTAACCAACTAGCTCGGGGTATCCGACACGGATTCTTGGAGAAGGGGTGGTTACAGAAAACCAACTTGCTCACAAACTCAACATAGCAGCCAGGGGATAACCTGGTAACACTTCCAAGAAGATATTTGGAAAATCACGAACCACTAGTATGTTACTAAGGTCGAGAACAATCTTGCTTTTCAGGGCAAAACGATATGAGCAAATAAGCAAGGGATTGAATAATCTTAACTCATTGATCGAAGAGTGCACCAGAAATAAGGACTAGGTAGCACAATCTATCTTAGAATGATGATTCAATAACCAACACACTAAGAATGAGATTATTGTCCATTAACTACCAAGCAACACGGTTGCTAGGAGTATTGATTTCACACATCATGATGCACTTGTCGGCATTCCGGTTGCAACAACACGGAGACCGAATAATGAACGATGATGGCGAGAAGTATCACTGCACCAAGAATTCATAAGATGGTGCAATTCTCATTACATTCTTGATATAAAGATGGTAATACTCCAAGGTAGAACAGAACAAAAGCTGGATTGGCATTTTGATCTGCGAAGTACAACTACTTTGACCCAATCCTGGAAATGGATAAGGTATTGGAGTTTGTTTCTCCTAATCATTCTGATTAGAATGGCTTGACGGACCACAGGAGTAATGGCATCGATAAACAAATGCACGCATACTCTTGACTATCAATTGATAGACGGGGTCGGAATACAACTAAAGAGGGACAACTCAAGGAACATGTAACTTTCTGAGTTGTGGATGCATAGGTTAGTATGTTGAACCAAGTTCAACATGTTTCTTCCGGATAACCCATGCAGAAAAAGTAGAACTGGCATAGTCGCAAAATAGAATGGGGAACTCTTCGAGAGCATTCTTGTTGTGATCTTTTGATCCAACAAACTTATGCCATAAATGGTTCATGGTATTTGGAAGAAGGAAATACCACGGACCTCGAGGACTATCGCAAAGGTTACTAATATCCTAAAGGAACTAGCAAACACTATCAACATGAAATAAGTAGGGTGAGTCTTGGGTTCAGAAACCCAGGAGTAGAATGCCTACTAACTAAGTGGCATCACGGGATGCTTTCGAGAATAAAGGCCAGAATCATCACACTAGGAACACAAATCATGGCTAGCTTACTAGATGATCCCCTACGACACCTAGGGTCATAATAATAATTCCAACATATATGTCGAGGCAATAAAATACCTCAACTCAACAATTAATGTGATTAACTTGGCCTAAAGGAACATCGAAACTAGAGGGAAAATGATTTTGCAAATGCATCAGATTGTTTAGAAACCTGGGACGACTCGGACAGCATAACGGCTGTAAATGCTTAAAACGATTTGAGACATACTGCAAAAATGGTGGCATCGCCACTCAGTAGCACAATATCGAGGTTTCGAGATCAACAATTAACATACGGAAGTAGTAGGAACTTAATTGAAGCTTAGAACCATCAATCCTATAGGTCTATGGATTAGTAACACGTGATCCTAATAGAGAGAAGAGAAAGCCTAGTTACTTAACCCCGTAGGAAAGATAGGATGACTCAGGTCAGAAGGTCATAAGGTAAAGGAGTAAAAAGAGCCTTATGTTCCCAACCACAATCAATTCCCTTATATAACTAAAGCATTTCTAGACTCAACTTCGACCAGTTTGGCTTGGTAACCCTACAGGCAGTCAAGCTCGGATACCAAAGCTGTCAGGACCCCGACTCAATGCCACATCGATCTAGCATGTAACACCTCATATCACTTTGCAGCCTCACGCACGGTATTCCCACGGGTGTCGCCTTACCTTTGCCCGGGATCGTTTGCGCCTTTTGGCACACGTATATGATAGTGTCGCTAGCATCCATATGATAAGGAGCCCGGGCTGACATGGCTAGTCGTAAACCCAAAGTGGCACAAACTTACAGGGACAGGCATCCATGACCCAGCATCGAACGTGTCGGTCATCGGCGAGTGGATCCAGGCTGTAGCACTGGGCTAGCAGGACTCCGATGAACCGGGCTGTAGCGGGCTAACAGGACTCCGGTATTCATTGCGTGACATTTCCCCGAAGGGACAGACACAGGAACAAAGAAGGACACATGCCGGCCAGCCTAAGTGTTCCGGAGCAGTAGCAAGCTACCATGGCTCAGTGGAAGCACTAGGAGACATTTCCCGGTAAAAGAGGCTACCAAGGATAAACACCTAGGTTGTCAGATCCCACACATACCAAGCATTTCAATAACATACACACAATATGCTCGATATGTGCAAATACAACATGGCATCACAACATGACTCTACGACTCAAGTATTTTATTCAATAGGCTCCGAGGAGCGAGATATTACAAACATGGGTCTCATGACCCAACACTCAGAGCATACAATTCAAAGCACAAGCGGAAGCTTAACATGTCTGAGTACAGACAACTATAAATGAAAAAGGCTGAGAAGCCTGACTAACTACTAGATCCTGCCGAGGCTCAAGATCGTAGCTGAGGTAACAAGCTAAACGTCGAAGTTCATGCGGAACTACTAGTTAGACTGAAGTCTCTCTGCAAAAACATAAAATAGGCAAACGTGAGTACAAATGTACCCAGCAAGACTTACATCAGAACTAACTACATATGCATCATTATCAACAAAGGGGATGGTGGAGTTTAACTGCAGCAAGCCAGCTTTGACTCAGTGGCTATTCTGTACTGCGACTGCAAGTAACTCTTTTGAGGTGGCGCACACGAGTCCACATATTCACCATATCAATACACCACTATGGATCCGCTCCCGTCTCCCTACGACAACGCCATCCATAGCACTCACGCTTATCTTGCGTATTTTAGAGTATCCACTTCAAGTTATCTATGAACTGTACAGGCAACCCAGAAGTCCTTTTTCGCAGGCACGGCTATTCGAATAGATGATATTAACCCTGCAGGGGTGTACTTCTTCACACACGCTCTCGCCACTTACCGCCATGTACACCTCATGTATCTCGGCAACCTTCAAGCGGAAGCCTGGCGAGGGAGTCGGCCACGACCTGACTAACCACAAAAGTCTCTCGTCCAGGTTTTATCGCCTATTCGGGTTCCATCCGCAAGGAGATCCGGCCGGGGTGTCGCTCACGGCCCCAAACGATGTGAGCAGGGTTCCCAAGCCCACCATCCGGGTGCCACTTGGTACACCGTGCCACTGTGCCTAGTCTGTCCCAAGCCCACCTGTACCGGGTGCCACTTGGTAGACTACTAACACTACCTACAAACACCAGAAACTAGTTGCAACTCCTGGACAGAGATCGAGTTGATTAATAAGTCGAGAGAGCTTGGAGTGCCCGGAGCCCAATGTGTGGTAGTAACTGTTCATGGATCACAAACACAGAACTCAGTTCCTAAGGACGGCTTCAATGAGACAACCCACCATGTAATCCTACATGGCCTCTCACCGGTACCTTTACCAAATCGTGTTCACACACTTAGCTCACACACAAATAGGACATGTTTCACAACATTCCAATTCATCCCCGATGAATCAGACCTGACTCAACTCTAAGCAATAGCAGGCATGACAAACAAGCATGAATGAGTAGGCACATCAGGGCTCAAACAACTCCTACTCATGCTAGTGGGTTTCATCTATTTACTATGGCAATGACAGGTCATGCAGAGGATAAGGGGTTCAACTACCACATCATGTAATAGTTGAATCGTTGTTGTCCTAATGCAGTAAAAGAGACCAGAGCGAGAGAGTGGGATTGTATCGGAATGAACAAGGGGGTTTTGCTTGCCTGGCACTTCTGAAGATAATGTAGTTCTTCATCGGTCTCATCGAACTCATCGTCGAACGTTGTCTACTGAGAGGGGACAATCACCGGCAAACGAGAGGGAACACAATCAATGCAATGCATAATATGATGCATGATCATGACATGGCAAAATGAGATTGTTTGGCTAATGCAACTTAGAACAGATTGGTTTGAGTTCATTTGAATCAAGGATTCAAATGCAAACCCAAAATAAGAGGTCATATTAGTGCATTAACTTGTTTCACCTAAACAGCAAGGTTAAGGTATTCTAACATTCATGAAACCAATGCAGATGGAAAGATTGGATTTTTCTGATAATTTTTCATATATAAATTATTTCATTCTGAGCTACGGTTTATTTTCTATGAATTTTAGAAGTATAAATCATTTTCTGGATTTTTCTGGTTATTTAGAATTAAATCAAATCCAGTAAATGATTTACTACATCAGCAAGACATCATGCTGACGTCAGCTAGTCAACGGAGCAGCCCCAGTCAAATTGACCAGTGGGTCCCGCGTGTCAGTGTCACAACTTATTAACAGAGTTAATTAGTGCCAAGTGGAAAACTAACTAAGTTAATTCGGGCCAGGCCCACATGTCATTGACCTCAGGGGTTAATTAGCATGGTAATTAGGCGCTAATGAGGTGCCACGTCGGTGCTAACTGACGGCGGTGAACAGAGCACGGCAGAGCTGCTCGTCTGGCCGTTTCCGACGACTAGGGCACGGGCAGGTGGGCTTTCTGCAATGGCCGCAACGCGGCGCATCCAGTGGTGATCTCGGGGCGGCCAGGGGTGGTCGGTAGCAGCGGCATCAACGAGCTCAAGCAACGGCGGGGCTCGGCGATGTGCGCGGGTGGCGCCTGGTTCGGACGCAGGTGGTGCGGCGGCTACGGCGTGCAACAGAAGGAACGGAGAGGGGGGTCAGGCTCAGTGGCTCACAGCGGTCATGAAGATGCAGCCGGCGAGCTCGGAGGAGGACCAGAGCGAGCAGGGCGGCAGAGGCGATCTCGGCGTAGGGAGGTTGAAGACGGGCTCGGTGGGGATGTTGCAGCGCTTCTGGCGGCGTGTGGCTCGTCCAGCAGATCGAGGGCGCCGAGGCGGAGCTTCTAGACACGGACAGAGGGCGAGGAGGGCCCGGTGGCTGCGTGAATGGTGGACGGCGGCGACGGGCTCCTCTCGGTGATCACAGAAACGAGAGGGGGAGGGGCTAGAGCGGGGGAGAAGTGAGAGGGCGCTCGGGCATCTCCAGGCGCGAGGTCGAGAACGGGGGAAAGGGAGCAGGAGGTGGAAGCAGGAGGTGGCTTCGCCTCCTGTGTGTGCGACACACCGTCGTCCTCCTGGCAAAGGAAGGAGACGACAGGGAGGAGGTGGCCTGCTGGGCTGGGCCAGCTCCTGGGCTGCACAGTACTGGGCCTGTGGGCTTTAGGTAAGCGCCAGGTACTAACTCTCTCCCTCTCTTTTCCTGTTTTTCTTTTCTATTTCTTTTCCTGTGTTCTGATTTAGTTTAGCCACTAAATCATTTTAATAAATTATGTAGGTTATTATATGGCTTGCTAAAATATACGCAAAGCCACTCACAAACTTCCAGAATTATTGGAGTTATATTTAATATATATATTAAATATAAATGCAAAGCAAATAATTATTGGATTAATTCAAATGGCCAAAATAAATGTTTCTGAGCTCCTAAAAATATCGGTTTGAATTTTACCTCTTGCCAATATTTTTACAGAATAACGGGAACATTTTCTTGGACTCATCTGAGAAGATTTTAAAGTTGGTTACTTTTGAACTGATTTCTGAGGGTTTCAACAAACCTCAATTCAACTTTCAGAAATTTTAGACATGATGCATGAGTGCAGTTGCAACTATTTCACTCAGGTATTCTAGGGCTGTGACATTTACCGCATAAAAGCTGTGTGTGATGGATAGCCTTTGCCACAAAGTTTCTTCTATGCACCGTGTCTGATGCATTCACTAACGCAAACGATAAAATTATTAATATTTTGTGTGATGGGAAAGCTATTAAAAACGATTTAACAGGGAAAATTGTGTGTGATGTACCTACGAACAGAAACGTTTTCCTTGCAACGACTGAGTAGGATGTATATACGAACGGAAATGGTTAGTGGGGAATGACTGTGTGGGATGTACTTACGACCGGAAATGATTTACCCTGTATAATTGTATTTTTTTTTAGCACTATTGTACGTATAACCGTATTTGCTCACTCGCCGGTCGCACACGACCTCATTTTGCCGAGCGTGTGTGCCAGGAGGGCATATCCCCGACGGTTTCTGGGTCGTGTGGGAAGGACCCCCCTATCACCCACACTCACTTGGCGATGGTTCCAAATGTTATCGCGGAAAGGGGTTAAAAACCATTTGTATAGCACCGACGTGTACCAGTGTCACCCCAAGGAAGTGGCGCCACCTCGCCCTTCTTCAGGGTCCCCCGCTTCAGCCTCCTCAAAGGGGTCCCCCCGGGACCTCGTGATGACCCCGGTGGAGCATAGGGAACCTTCGGCCAGATACTCGCCGGCATCGTCATCATCGGAGAGACCACGGAGGAGCTCGCTCTGCTGCAGAGGAGAGGTCTCCCCCACCTCCTCCATGGTCACCTCCAAGACTTCCTTGCCCTCCTCCCTGGAACCTCCGCCAAAGGACACCGGCACTGGGGAGATCAGGACCTTGAGCGGCACAAGCGCCCGCTCGTTGAAGACTGGCATGGCGGCGGCCACCTCCGCTTCGTCGTCCGGACGGTATAGCAGGAGGTAGGCCTCCGGATGGCCACCCAAGTCCTTCTCTAGCAAGATGCGCATGGCCTTGCTCAGCTTCTCATCCGTCAAGTCCTCCTGGCGCAACCAGAGATCGTCGTCCGCGCCCTTGAGACCCCACATGTGGCGCATGTGCACCTGGAGCGGAGCCAGGCGCTGCGTCAGGAACTCCTTGACGAGCATGGCCCCCGTCAGCTTCTCCACCTCTATATCCACCGTCATGTTCTCCAAGACTGGCGCCACCCGGGGGTCGGTGAGATTCTTGTGAGGCCACCGGTCTAGCTTCACCGGCATCGTGGTCGGCAGCTCCAGCCGATCATGGAGGCGCTTGGCTTCCATGAAGATCCACTTGCGCCGGAAGTCATCCACCTTCTTCCCGTCCCTCGAGAGCGCATTGCTGCCATGGGACGCCACGAAGCAGACGCAACCGGAGCACTGGTTTTTGATGCGCATCCGGAGGTGGAAGAAGTGGGGAGCAACACAATGGAGGGCGCCACCCCCACGAACGCCTTGTAATAGAACGCGACGATTGATAGGAGGACGATGGAGTTGGAATGGAGATGAAGGGCGCGGATCTAGTAATGGCCTAGCACGGCGAAGAAGAAATTGGAGAAACGGGGAACAAGCCTAGCAAAGACGCTGTGCAGGAAGAAGGGGTAGAAGGTCCTCCCCAAGGTGCCCTGCTTGGTGGAGCCAACCCGAAGCGTTGTCTCCCTCCCCTCATTGTCATTGCTTGCCGTCAGCGGGATCACGACGGCGAGGTGCTTCTCTTCGGTGATGGTGGACACATTGAGGGCCAGCTCAGGTGAGGAGGTTGAACGCGCGGAAGGGGTGGCGGACTTAACCTTCTCGGTTGCCATCGGTGGCGAGCTCGGGGAAAAGTTTGAAAGATCTGGGGGTGCTCTTATTAGGGAGAAGGTGATTTGGAGCAAGACAAAGGGAAGTCAATGAAGGCTCAGTGGAAAGAGCCAGCCTTTTTGTTGGCCCAGGACGGTTGTCGAGGCAACATGGGAAAGGGGAGATGCCACGTCCCATCAAGCGCCACATGTCGATCGGGTCTGCAGGTGATTGGGGCCCGTGGTGCTTCGCCCTTGCCCTTTGGCTATGCCTCGAAGCCATGTCCAAGCGCGGCTTGGGCCCGGGGGCTACTATCGATGTTCTGGGAACCAGGGTACCTAGACTTGCCTACCTGTGGCCCACGGCGTGGCTCCATCAGCGGCCTGGTATGGCCCATCTTCAGCATCAACAACACAAGACCCTTGCAAGGGCCAAGCCTCATGAGGCGGACGACGCCAAGACCTCCGGAAGGAGCGGCCTCTTAGGCTGGCTCCTGAGGATCGGAGATTTCTATGCAAGCACCCACCTCGTGAGGATCAAGTGACGCAAGCCATGACGACCAAGGCCAGGCAGGTGCCAGCGGGCGCAGTACAACGGGTTTCTTCTTTGGTAATAAAGAGGGAAGCACAGGCGCGGAGTCCTGAGGAATCAACCAAAGGTTTCCATTTCCGTGCTACAAGACCGAGACCGCCAGGATGGCAGGACAGAGGTCATTGCCGAGCCCACCACAACGTCACGACCAGAGGCTTTGCATGTGAAAACCACCTTTCAGCAGGATAAGATGTACTACTTGTCCCCTTTCTAATTGGCCATTGTGGGATCTCTTCCCGCCTTGTTTTGGAGGAAGAGGACCAAGGCCACTATAAATATAGGTTATCCACCACCATAGAGGAGGACGGATTGATTGAGCCATCCAAACCCTCACCATCTCGCACTAACATAAGGGCAGACTCCTGAAGTTGTTATTCTTCTGTACAAGTTCATCCTCAGCCCATCTTGAGGCTAATCCACCACAAAGTAGGAGTAGGGTCTTACACCGCAAGGTGGCCCGAACCTAGGTAAACTGCTACATCTCTTTCCTTTCCCGTTCATAAAGATAGGCTGTGAGGGCAACGAGTTGGTAGGATGGGGGGTTTGAGTTCTTCGCACGCACCCCAGAGTTAGAACCTTTCTTGGGTCTGCGGAACCCTGAATCCGACAGTGATCGGCAACCTTTGTAGTCAAAACTCTCAAAGCTTGGATAGAGCGATTTCCAGGTGGTGTCAAACGCACGATGTAGATGTATGTGGAGCTGGGAAGGCTTGCGATATGGTAGCAAAAATGCTAGCAATAATCAATTTAGAGATGGAAAGTTGAATAAATGTTGAACGACGGTATTGTGCTGGTCCTAGGCTAGACCGTGCTAGAGACGGGAGCCTAGAACATAAAAAAAATCACAGCGTTGCATGTAAATAAGGGAGGAGCACACTCTGAATTTCTTTTTCTTTTTTTTAAAATTTTTTGCACTTTTTTGGCTCCGCAACATTTTTTCAAAAAAGTCTACAAATGGTCAAAAAACTGCCTAGCCAGAATTTTACAGACTTCGCTTTTTTTAATGGAACTATTTTTCTTCTGTGGGTGGCACAGAAGTTGGGGGTTCCGACTTGGTCACGACTCATAGTATGGCATGATATGAAAATCGAAAACAAAGGAACAAATACTAGACTCGGACTTGTGGCGGAGATGAATCTGGTGGAACTTGGACTGGTGGCTGAGTTGTATCTGGTGGCAACTCAAACTAGTGGTGGTGATGTATATATGGACTCGGATTGGTGGTAGATATGCGGTGGTAGGATATGGCAGCGGTGGCGGCATATGGCAGCAGCGATGAAGATGGTGCGGTGACGGGCGTGACAAACTATGAAATAACTCAAAACTCTAAAGGACTAGACGCTAAGACTAGCAACTCGACACGATGATGCAACCGCAAATTCAATAAAGCAAAACTCCAAAAATATTAAGCAAAGGCTCGGATTGGTTTGGATATGATGAACTAACCCTTTTTTTGCTTTTTCATGGACTGTAGGTATGAAGAACAAACTCGATCTAAACTATGAAAAATTGGAATATCTCACCGAGGAACCTGGAAATCTGATATCACTTGATCGAGGAGAAGGTGTCCTGATGTTTCGATGAGGTAGCTATCGTTTTCTGTGGGAGTTGACTTTGATGATCTGACTATGAACGTGTGAAGACGTAGCGCCTCAGCAATCGCTAAACCAACTTTCGAGGGGTTATTGACCATGCAGGAGCACGATCAACCTAACCATGACGGTCTATTTCCTGCAAGAAAATGAAGAACTAGCTAGAAACAGAGATTGCAATTTGGATATTGCGAATATAAGAGGAATTTGACTATCTTGTCTGCTGGTTTAAAGGAGGTTGATTTGGATCCCTTATCGAGGATCACGTCGTCCCTATCCACCGTGGAGTGCAACACAGTTAATTCTTCGGCTGCAAGGGCTTCAGACAATGCCTCGAGGGCCAAGGCGGCGGTTTTGTTTTCGGCGCGGAGTCCTATGTCCGGGTCACTAGCAAGAGTGATGATTCCATTGGGCCCGGGCATCTTGATCTTGATGTACCCGTAATGGGGTATAGCTTGGAAGCTTGCAAATGCATCTCGCCCTAAAAGTGCGTGATATCCACAGTTAAAGGGGGGCACTTGAAAGGTTATCTCTTCGGACCGATAATTCTCGGGCGTGCCAAATACCACATCGAGTGTGATTTTTCCCGCACATCGCACCTCCCGACTAGGGATAATTCCTCAGAAGGTCGTGCTATTTTGCTCAATGCGGCAACTGTCTATTTCCATTTTGTTGAGAGTTTCCTCGTAAATGAGGTTTAGTCCACTGCCGCCGTCTATGAGCACTTTGGTGAGCCAAAAGCCGTCCACAATTGGACTGAGGACCAATGCGGATGGTGCCCGGATTGCTCTGAATTTTGGTTCATCGCTGGCATTGAAAGTTATGGCCGTGTCGTTCCAGGGGTTTATTGCTGCAACTTGGCAGACTTCAGCGAGGCCACGGAGTGCCCTTTTGCGCCTTTTGTTTGAGGCGAAAGTCTTGAAGATTGTCAATACTTTAGGGTTGCTGTCTTCCGTGGGATGTTGCTCTGCGGTATTTTTGGTGAGGAGATCCTCGCCGCTCTTGGCCACCTGCCGGAGTATCCAACATGTTCTAAGGCTGTGGGTTGGTATGGTATCCGGTGTTGTGTGTATTTTGCATGGCCTATCGAGCCATCCCTCCAGAACGGTTCCACGCCTCGTAATGGGCTTTGATTTTTTTTGTTATTGGATCAGGCAACCTACGAGGGTGCATCCTTTTTGTCCAGACGAGGGGTTTAGTGGAAACCGGTGGCTCCCAAGAGGCTGCCTGAGTTTTCCAGGTGCTTTCCATTGCGCAGTACTCCTGTACTATGGTTGCCAAGTCAGCAAAGTGTGACACGTGATGGCAGGTGATTGCATTGAGGATTCCCTCGTCCGTGCAGTTTTTACAGAATAACGAGATTGCGCCTTCATCGTGGCAGTCTTTGATATTGTCCTTGACAAGGAGGAATCTGGCCCAAAAGTGATGGACCATTTCATGGGACTGCTGTCTGATGTGGGTAAGATCGCTTATATCTGGGTGGGTGGGTGGATTTAAGTCCGAACCCTGACCCAATCTGGGATCCGGAGCTTGAGAAACTTCCGAGCTTAACAGTTCCGACTCCAGGAAACCAACCAATTTTTCAGGCCCACAGTCCGACTCTAGGTTTGGAATGCGGGGCATGTCTTCCTGTGGGCGAGTATCCGGCCTTGTGAGCTCCGGGATCTAAACATAGTTCGTCCTCAATATAGGGGAAGAGTCGTCGCATTGCTCCTCCACTACGGCTATCTGATGGGTGATCGGCGGAGATTCAAGTTCTCTCTGATCGGGTTTAAGCCCAATCTGATCGTAGTCCATAGCAACTCCCAAGGCGGCGATGCGATGCAGGAGTTCATTTAAAGATGAAAACTCTGTTGGATCCATCTATTCAGAGTATTCTGAGCTAACGCGGAGGCGATTTTCAATGACCCGAGAAGTCATCGTCGGCCCGACAGCCAAACGGGCGGCCATGGTAAAGCCACCCAGCCGGAGGGTTTGGTCTGAGGCCAGGGCTCCCCCGGAGGTGATGTTGTCCTTGATAACAAGGCGAGCCATCAAGCCTATCTTCGACATCACAGTGGACCTCTCAATGAAAGCACCAATGTCGGTGTCAAAACCAGCGGATCTCGGGTAGGGAATCCCGAACTGTGTGTCTAAGGCTAATGTTAACAGGAGGCGGGGGACACAATGTTTATCCAGGTTCGGGCCCTCTTTATGGAGGTAATACCCTACTTCCTGCTTGATTGATCTTGATGAATATGAGAATTACAAGAGTTGATCTACCAAGAGATCGTAATGGCTAAACCCTAGAAGCCTAGCCTATGAGATTATGATTGATGTTCTATGGACTAAACCCTCCGGTTTATATAGACACCGGAGGGGGCTAGGGTTACATAAAGTTGGTTACAGAGAAAGGAATCTACATATCCGAATCGCCAAGCTTGCCTTCCATGCAAAGGAGAGTCCCATCCGGTCACGGGACGAAGTCTTCTATCTTGTATCTTCATAGTCCAACAGTCCGACCCACGTATATAGTCTGGCTGTCCGAGGACCCCTTAATCCAGGACTCCTTCAGTAGCCCCCAAACCAGGCTTCAATGACGATGAGTCCGGCGCGCAGATTGTCTTCAGCATTGCAAGGCGGGTTCCTTCTCCGAATACTTCAAAGTACCTGACTTAAAGAGAAATATCTAGGTTTCCATTTAGTTTCGCGCTCATCGGCTTCTGCACCTTCATGATTTCAACTCCCACGTGTCGAGCAAATGCGAGAGGTTGAGGAATTTTTGCATTTACCACCCTAACCATGTGATAAAATTTTCTATTTAAACAGATGGGGTTCTTCAGATCTAATCCACACCATCTCCCCCAAATGAGGAATCCTCGGAGTTTGCCTGCAAAAACCACCGCAACATGGCTAGCGCTCCCTGCTCTTCCTCCTCCCTCACGGCCCCACACAGGGTGATTAGGAAAAGTGTTATGTATCCCACGGCCAACTGGTGAAGCTGCAGACCAAGGGATCCCCCCCCCTCGCAGATCTAGTTCCTGCTCGAGCCGGATTGGCTTCCTTTGACGGAGGAGAGTAGGCGGAGAAGTTCTCGAACCCATCCAAGGGGGAACGAGTATGCTTTGTTACCTACTTGTTGATAGGCATGGTATTTCCAATCCATCTGTTCCTCCGAGGGCTTCTGGAGTACTATGGCCACCGACTGCACAATTTTACTCTTGCTTCTATCCTGCATATCGCGGGTTATGTTGCTCTTTGTGAGCTATTTCTAGGTTGCGAGGCCCATTTTGATTTATGGAAGAAGTTGTTTTGCCTCGTCCCTCGTAATCAAGAGGGATCAACATTCCAAGTGGGCGGAGCCGAGATATGGCGCATCGCTGGGACCGGATACCTATCCGGCACGCCGAAGAAGGCATCCGAAGAATGGCCTTCCGAATGGTTCTATGTTGAGGACGTCTCCCTTCCTGACCCAATCCGAAGGGGTCTTCCTAAATTTTCAAGTGCTCCATTGAAGAAGTGCCTCAGGTGGCGTCCTCGGAGCCTCAGGGAGGAAGATACCACGGAAGTCCACCAATTGATGAGCAAGATAAAGACGCTTGCTCAATCCGGATTTTCAATAGTCAAGGTTATGGCGATATCCATAATGCGAGGGGTTCAGCAACTCCAATACCGAGGGCACCCTATGTGGCACTTCAATGGAGAAGATGACCCCACCTGCTACGGTCGGAAGGGTGCCGATAGTGCCACTATTTTGGTGAAAATACTGTCTGGATTATACAAAGGGGAGAAAGAGGAGTTCATCCGCATTAAGACCAGAGATGGGTTTTCCATGTACAACCCTCCCAGCTGGGTGAGTTTCCATCCCACTACTCTACTCCATTCATTCCCTGAGTCCTTTTTCATAACTATTGATCCGTCCATTTATAACAGGAATGACGGAAAATTACCAGGGAGATCCACAGCCCCGCACCACAGCCCAAGGACCACAACTGGTCCCTTGACCCCGGATTCGAAGAGGATCCGAATATATTCGTGGAGCTCGGGGAAGGGGTGTTTTACCAGGCAAGCTGTGACAGCACCGAAGTGGCCATCATTGCTGAGTATCCCGGCCTTCTCCCTGCGTCGCATGTAAGTAATTAGGCGACTTGTCCTTTGAGAGAATTTCCTATTTCCGCTTTACCCACCGCACTATATTATGCTCTAAAGGGGAGGCGATCGGCATGCCACGCTGCACCTGAGGCAACGCGCAAGAAGGTGGCACCTACAACAGGCAGGCCTTCGAAGAGGAAGGCAAATAGAGATATGGCCCAGCCTTCATTGAAGAGGTATGGTTTTAAATATGCTCCATGGTTGTCATCTTAAAGTATGACACCATCCATTGTGTCTTATCAGGAAAAACATTCGCCGGACTATGTCCGGGGATCCTGCCGGTCATGCCTCTACTAGCCGGATTCCGGACCCTCCTTCTACGGATTCTCCTTCTACACCGGATTCTCCTTCTACGAAGGATTCGGGTAAAGTATCCATCACGAACTCCGAAGTGGAAAGGGCCATGAATCATCGGCTTCGGGGAGTCGTTCTTTGCGACTCTGGTTTTTCAGAAGAGGCCTTCAATGCCTTCAACTCGGGTGATGCATACATATGAGCTGCTCGGGATGGGCTTACTAGAGCCACAGACCAGTATGTGAAAGATATGCGGATAAGTACACATTTGTGCAAAACTAATAATCATATACCAGTAGGCCCCGAGACTTGAAATAGTTGGTACAACTGATTTAAGGATTGTTATATGACCAGGTGCTCACAGAGAAGAACAACATGTTATCTCAAGAGCTGAAAAAGTGTCAGGCCCAGCTGACTGCTGCTACTGCCGAACTGGAGAAATCCAAGAAGGCGGCGTCTGGTAATGTTCCCCTCTTTAGAGAAAACATAATCATATACCAGGAGTATTAATATAGGTACAAATCTTATGGCAGAGTCATCAGATCATCTAGAAGAGGCACCGTAAGTCGCATGAGCAGGAGGTCCAGGAGCTTAAAGGCAACTGGTCGCGGGCGAACGTGTACTGACACAAGTCAGGGTGGAGAAGAAAAACTCCAAGATGGCAACACTGAGCTGGGCGTGGAACTAAAAGACGTGCGTGCCCAGCTAGGTGACTCCGTGAAGGAGAATAGGAGGCTGCGAGGTGGCATATTTAGTATGTGTTCGGACTTACCTTTACATAGCTCGGCAATCAAAGAAACTGACATTAATTATGTCTGTAGGTATTTTGATGGGCCGTTCCAAAGAGGAGGTGTCCGGATCGTCGAGCGATCTGCTACAAGAGCTGTCGCAAATGCACGAGCGAGCTCGGTAGGCTATGCAAAGTATTGCCAAGGCCTTATGGCCATCCGACTCCCCTGTAGGAAGTATGGAGGGGCTTGTATAACTATTCAAGGGAGCACGGCGGCACTTCCGATTATGGAAGATATCGGCCTGGTGGGAAGGTGCGCGAGAGGCCTAGGAAATGGCGAAAACTCAGTATACCAAGCTCGACCCGAATCACAAGGCCCGAGTCGGACCTGTAGGGTCAAATGGATAAGAAATTCCCGTTAGTTTGGTATATGACCAGGTACAAGTAGCCGCCAAGTATTCCCAACAGGATTGTAGGTTAGATAGCCTGTTGGATGGCATAGAGGAAGAAGTGTTTGTGTCTAAGTGACTATGTACTTCATTTGACAAATTATGTCTCTGGCTGAATTGTAAAACGATTGTCATGGCAGACCTTTTCGCTTCAACCTCTGGACCCGAAGGTGCGGAGTGCTTCCGAATACCCACTCGGTAATGTAGACCGGGGTATGCGTGGAAACCAGGCATAGGGGTCATAGTTGCTTGAACAGACAAGTATCCGGCTAGTTATGTTATATTACATTTTGATCGTAAGAAACATCTTCCAGAGAGAATAGTTCCGTTAAGGGTTCCTTTCCCTGGGTAAGCATGCATTAGTGTGCATGTCCGAACTGTGTTTGAAAAAACCACAACATACATAACATCTGGGGGTTCATAATGTGACAAGTAAAAAACATCTTTAGTCCGCCGGCCGAATATTCCCTTAAGAACGCTAGATTTCAGCTTCACCTAGTCTGAGGTACACATCCGGATGACCCGGCAGTAACAATTGCAGAGGTGCTCCCTTTATGCCCTAGCTGAACTAAGAGGAACGTAGGGCACAAGCACAGGAGCCAGGCAACCCAGCTTGGCCAAAACTTAGGTCATATCGATGCATATAATGGAAAATAAAAGGTACATACGTGGAAAAGACACGTATATGGTGAGCTTGATCCTCCAAAAATAATAATAATAAGCTTTTTTACAAGAAGCCCCCAGGTATAATTGACATACATGTTACGAATTGTATGCGTCGTAGGTGTATGGTTTAGCCGTACAAGAGCTTTACAGCTTTGAAAAAGAAAGGTGAAAAGAGAGAAAAATAAATAATGGAAATAAAAAGGGGGAAAAGGAGACAAACGAAGAGTGCGGCGCTAGGCATAGAATCTTTGGAGTCTGGCCACGTTCCATGGGTTCGGCTCTAGGTGGTTGTCTGATGCATCACGCAGGTGGTACGCTCCTCTGGTGAGAACTTCGTCAATGATGAAGGGACCCTCCCACTTGGGCTTGAGTTTGTCCTTTTTCTTCTCCGGCAAGCGTAGAACGAGTTCGCCTACATTATAAGTCTTGGCCCGCACTTCTCTGCTTTGATATCTGTAGGCCTGTTGTTGATAGATGCGGAACGGGCTTTTGCGACATCGCACTCCTCGTCCAGGGCATCTAAGATGTCTTGCCGATCCAACTCGGCTTCTCTCTCTTCATACTGCGCACTCGAGGTGAGTCATGAATAATGTCGCAGGGTAACACAGCCTCTGCGCCGTACACCATGAAGAAAGGTGTATATCCGATACAACGAATTGGAGTGGTCCGCAGCCCCCAGAGCACGGAGTCGAGCTCCTCCACCCAGTGCTTGTCTTATTCTTTCAAAGACCGCACTAATCTGGATTTGATGCCGCTCATAATAAGACCATTAGCTCGTTTGACTTGACTGTTGGTTTATGGGTGGTATACGGAGGCATAGTCGAGCTTGATGCCCAGATTAGCACACCAAGCTTTCACCTCATCAGCTGTGAAATTGGAGCCGTTGTTGGTGATGATGCTGTGTGGAACACCATAATGGTGCACAACGCCGAATATAAAGTCTATCACTGGCCCGACTTCAGCCGTTTTAACTGGTTTGGCCTCTATCCACTTAGTGAATTTATCCACCATGACCAACAGATATTGTTTCTAATGGCTTCCTCCTTTAAGGGGTTTGACCATATCAAGCCCCCAGACCACAAAAGGCCAAGTGATGGGGATTGTTTGTATAGCGGTGGGTGGCATATGGCTTTGGTTGGCGATAAGCTAGCATCCGACGCAATGTTGGACAAGGTCCTGCCCGTCTACTCGGGCCGTTGGCCAATAGAAACCTGTACGGAAGGCCTTGCTTACAAGGGACCGAGCTGCGGCGTGGTGACCGCCGAGACCGGCATGAATTTCAGCGAAGAGCTGTCGCCCTTCTTCCTCGGAGATACATCTTTGAAGTACTCCAATAGCGCTTTTCTTATAGAGTTCTCCCTCGTGAACCTTGTAGGCTTTAGAGCGCCGCACAATGCAGTGTGCTTCATTCTGATCCTCAGGAAGCTCTCGCCTATTAAGGTAGGCCAAGAAGGGTTCGGTCCATGGGGTGATGACTGCCATGATGAGATGGGCCGACGGTGTAATTTCGATGGCTGAGCCCCCGATGATGTCGGTGTGTTCGGAATCTGGGGTTGTATTCGGATTCAGATTGGTATTGCCACTCTCCCCTTCCCACACCATGGATGGCTTGAAAAGCCTTTCAAAAAAGATGTTAGGTGGGACGGGGTCATGCTTGGCGCCGATGCAAGCAAGGACATCCGCCACTTGATTACTTTGTCGAGCCACATGGTGAAACTCAAGCCCCTCGAACCAAGCCGACATTTTGAGAATGGCGTTACAGTAAGCTGCCATCTTCGCATCTTTGGCATCGAAATCTCCATTTATTTGAGATATTGCGAGGTTTGAATCCCCGTGCACTTCCAGGCGTTGTATGCCCATGGAGACGGCCATCCGAAGACCAGGCAATAAGGCTTCGTATTCGGCTACATTGTTGGAGTCCGTGAATAATATTTGTAGGACGTACTGAACAATATCTCCAGTAGGGGATGTTAGGATAACGCCTGCCCCTAGGCCTGCCAACATTTTGGAGCCGTCGAATTGCATGATCCAGTTGGAATATGTGTCGTACTCTTTAGGGAGTTTGGCCTCTGTCCATTCAGCGACGAAGTCGGCCAGTACTTGAGATTTAATGGCTCGTCGTTGTATGTAATGTCGAATGGAAGGAGCTCAATGGCCCTACTTGGCAATCCGACCCATGGCATCGCGGTTATTTATTATGTCATTGAGTGGTACCTCAGAGGCCACCGTTATGGAGCATTCTTGAAAGTAGTGTTGTAGCTTCCGGGATGCCATGAAGACCGCGTATGCTATTTTTTGGTAATGTGGGTACTGGGATTTGCATGGTGTGAGAGCAGTGGATACGTATAATAACATGGGTGTCCACCTCTCATTCCACGACGAGCACCGCACTCACGACTTGGTGTCTGGCCGATATGTATAATAACATGGGTTCGCTGACGTTTGGCGCGGCCAGGATTGGGTTGCTTGCTAGAAGATCCTTTATTTTGTCCAATCTAGTCGTTTGTGCGTTCGTCCACTCGAAGTGATCGGTGTGCCGGAGAAGGCGATAGAGTGGCAATGCCTTTTCTCCTAGTCTGGAGATAAAGTGGCTTAAAGCTGCCACACATCCGGATAATTTTTGGACTTGTTTAAGGTTTGTTGGCATAGACAACTATGACAAAGCTTGGATTTTAGCTTGTTTGCCTCAATTCCTCTATTGGAAACGATGAAGCCTAGAAGCTTTCCAGCGGGAACGCCGAAAACAAACTTTTCCGGATTGAGCTTGATGTCATATGTTCGGAGGTTTTCGAATGTGAGACGCAGATCGTCTATTAAGGACTCGACGTGCCTAGTTTTCATGACTACATCATCCACATATGCTTCAACTCTCTTGCCAATTTGTTTCTCCAGGCATGTTTGAATCATGCGTTGATAGGTGGCACCAGCGTTTTTGAGCCCGGAAGGCATAGTGTTGAAGCCGAAAGGCCCGTATGGGGTGATAAATGTCGTTGTGGCCTGATCGGACTCCTTCATCGTGATTTGATGGTATCCAGAGAATGCGTCGAGGAAAGACAGTGAGTCGTGTCCCATGGTAGCATCGATAATCTGATCGATGCAGGGGAGGGGAAAGGGATCCTTAGGGCAGGCCTTGTTAAGGTCTTTGAAATCGACACATAGGCGCCAGGATTTATCTTTCTTTGCTACCATTATGAGGTTTGCTAGCCAATCCGGGTGTTTTATATCTTTGATGAATCTGGCCTCGAGTAACTTGGCCAGCTCCTCTCCCATGGCTTGTCGTTTAGGTTCGGAGAAGCGCCCTAATGTTTGCTTGACCGGCTTATATCCCTTCAGTATGTTTAGGCTGTGTTCGGCCAGCCTGCGTGGGATCCCTGGCATATCAGAAGGGTGCCAGGCAAATATGTCCCAGTTTTCACGTATGGATGCCCGAAGTGCGGCGTCAACCATGGGGTCCAGCTATGCCCCGATGGATGCTGTCTTCGTGGAGTCCTTTGGGCAGACCTGTAATTTGACTATTTCATCTACTGGTTTAAAGGAGGTGCATATGGATCACTTATTGAGGATCACGTCGTCCCTATCCACCATGGAGCGCAACGCGGTTATTTCTTCGGCGGCAAGGGCTTCAGACAATGCCTCGAGGGCCAAGACAGTGGTTTTGTTTTTGGCGCGGAGTGATATATCCGGATCACTGGCAAGAGTGATGATTCCATTGGGCCCGAGCATCTTGAGCTTCATGTACTCATAATGGGGTATAGCTTGGAAGCTTGCAAATGCATCTCGCCCTAAAAGGGCGTGATATCCACGGTTAAAAGGGGCCAATTGAAAGGTTATCTCTTCGGACCGATAACTCTCCGGTGTGCCGAATACCACATCGACTGTGATTTTTCCCGCACATCACGCCTCCGGACTGGGAATAATTGCTCGGAAGGTCGTGCTATTTTGCTCAATGCGGCTCCTGTCTATTTCCATTTTGTTGAGAGTTTCCTCGTAAATGAGGTTTAGTCCGCTGCCGCCGTCCATGAGCACTTTGGTGAGCCGAAAGCCGTCCACAATTGGACTAAGGACCAATGCGGCTGGTGCCCGGACTGTTCTGAATTTTGGTTCGTCACTGGCACTAAAAGTTATGGCCTTGTCGTTCCAGGGGTTTATTGCTGCAACTTGGCAGACTTCAGCGAGGCCGCGGAGTGCCCTTTTGCGCCTTTTGTTTGAGGCGAAAGTCTTGAAGATTGTCAATACTGTAGGGTTGTTGTCTTCCGTGGGATGTTGCTCTGCGGTATTTTTGGTGAGGAGATCCTCGCCGCTCTTGGCCACCTGCCGGAGTATCCAATATGCTCTAAGGCTGTGGGTTGGTATGGTATTCGGTGTTGTGTGTATCCGTAATGGGCTTTGATTTTTTTTGTTATTGGATCAGGCGACCTACGAGCATGCATCCTTTTTGTCTAGACGAGGGGTTTAGTGGAAACTGGTGGCTCCCAAGAGGCTGCCTGAGTTTTCCAAGCGCTTTCCATTGCGCAGTACTTCTGTACAATGGTTGCCAAGTCAGCGAAGTGTGACACGTGACGGCGGGTGATTGCATTAAGGATTCCTTCGTCTGTGTAGTTTTTGCAGAATAATGAGATAGCGTCTTCGTCGCGGTAGTCTTTGATCTTGTCCTTGACAAGGAGGAATCTGGTCCAAAAGTGATGGACCATTTCTTGGGACTGCTGTCTGATGTGGGTAAGATCACTTATATCTGGGTGGGTGGGTGGATTTAAGTCCGAACCCTCACCCAATCTGGGATCCGGAGCTTGAGAAACTTCCGAGCTTAAAGTTTCGGACTCCGGGATACCGACCAATTTTTCAGGCCCACTGTCCGACTCTAGGTTCGGAATATGGGGCATGTCTTCCCGCGGGCGAATATCCGGCACTGTGAGCTCAGTAATCCGAACATAGTTCGTCCTCAATATAGGGGAGGAGTCGTTGCATTGCTCCTCCACTACCGCTATTTGATGGGTGGTCAGCGGAGAGTCCATTTCTCTCTGATCGGGTTTAAGCCCAATCTGATCATAGTCCGTAGCAACTCCCAAGGCGATCCAGGAGTTCGTTTAAAGACGACAACTCCGTCGGATCCATCTGTTTGGAGTATTCTGAGCTGACGCGGAGGCCATTTTCGATGACCTGAGAAGTCATCGTCGGCCCGACGGCCGAACGGGCGTCCATGGTAAAGCCGCCCAGCCGGAGGGTTTGGCCTGAGGCCAGGGCTCCCCCGGAGGTGATGTTGTCCTTGATAACAAGGCGAGCCATCAAGCCTATCTTCGACGTCACAGCGGACCTCTCAATGGAAGCACCAATGTCAGTGTCAAAACCGGCGGATCTCGGGTAGGGGGTCCCGAATTGTGCGTCTAAGGCTAATGGTAACAAGAGGCTGGGGACACAATGTTTACCCCGATTCGGGCCTTCTCTATGGAGGTAATACCCTACTTCCTGCTTGATTGATCTTGATGAATATGAGTATTACAAGAGTTGATCTACCATGAGATCGTAATGGCTAAACCCTAGAAGCCTAGCCTATGAGATTATGATTGATGTTCTATGGACTAAACCCTCCGGTTTATATAGACACCGGAGGGGGATAGGGTTACACAAAGTAGGTTATAGAGAAAGGAATCTACATATCCAAATCACCAAGCTTGCCTTCCACGCAAAGGAGAGTCCCATCCAGTCACAGGACGAAGTATTCTATCTTGTATCTTCATAGTCCAACAGTCCGGCCCACGTATATAGTCCGGCTGTCCGAGGACCCCTTAATCAAGGACTCCCTCACTAACCAGCCTGCTACTCGCGAAACCTCGTAGCCTAGTGAGTTGAACTCGAAGGGAAAGAGAGACACGACAGTTTATCCTGGTTCGGGCCACCTTGCGGTGTAATGCCCTACTCCAGCTTTGTAGTGGATTGCCTCGAGGGGCTGAGGATGAACTAGTACAGTGGTTGAACAACCTCAGGAGGCGAGGTGTTCTTGAGATAGGGTGAGCTGATGAGGTGGAATGGGTTCTGTCCTATCCTCCTATCTTCTGTCGATCCGATCCCCTTCCATGGTGGTGGCTAGGTCCTATTAATAGTGGCCTTGGTCCTCTTCCCAAATGTTGGCGGGAAAGGATCCCACAACGGCCGGATTTAAAAAGAGACAACAAGTACATCCTATCCTGACTAAAGTGGTCTTCGCATGCAAAAGCCTTTGGTCGTGACGCTGCGGTGGGCTCGGCGATGACCTCCATCCTGCCGTCTGATAACCCACAAGTATAGGGGATCGCAACAGTTTTCGAGGGTAGAGTATTCAACCCAAATTTATTGATTCGACACAAGGGGAGCCAAAGAATATTCTCAAGTATTAGCAGTTGAGTTGTCAATTCAACCACACCTGGATAACTTAGTATCTGTAGCAAGGTATTTAGTAGCAAAGTAGTATGATATTAAAGGTAACAGTGGCAAAAGTAACGATAGCAGTTTTGTAGTGATCGTAACAGTAGCAACAGAAAAGTAAATAAGCAAAGCACAATATGTGAAAAGCTTGTAGGCATTGGATCAGTGATGGATAATTATGTCAGATGGGATTCCTCATGTAATAGTTATAACATAGGGTGACACAAAACTAGCTCCAGTTCATCAATGTAATGTAGGCATGTACTCCGAATATAGTCATATGTGCTTATGGAAAAGAACTTGCATGACATCTTTTGTCCTACCCTCCCGTGGAAGCGGGGTCCTAATGGAATCTAAGGGATATTAAGGCCTCCTTTTAATAGAGTACCGGACCAAAGCATTAACACTTAGTGAATACATGAACTCCTCAAACTACGGTCATCACCGAGAAGTATCCCGATTATTGTCACTTTGGGGTTGTCGGATCATAACACATAATAGGTGACTATAGACTTGCAAGATAGGATCAAGAACTCACATATATTCATGAAAACATAACAGGTTCAGATCTGAAATCATGGCACTCGGGCCCTAGTGTCAAGCATTAAGCATAGCAAAGTCATAGCAACATCAATCTCAGAACATAGTGGATACTAGGGATCAAACCCTAACAAAACTAACTTGATTACATGGTAAATCTCATCCAACCCATCACCGTCCAGCGAGCCTACGATGGAATTACTTATGCACGGCGGTGAGCATCATGAAAGTGGTGATGGAGGATGGTTGATGATGACGACGGTGACAAATCCCCCTCTCTGGAGCCCCGAACGGACTCCAAATCAGCCCTCCCAAGAGATATTAGGGCTTGGTGGCGGCTCCGTATCGTAAACCGCAATGAAACTTTCTCTCTGGGTTTTTTCTCCGCGAAACGGAATATATAGAGTTGAAGTTGAGGTCGGTGGAGCATCAGGGGGCCCATGAGACACGGGGGGCGCCCAGGGGGAGGGGGCGCGCCCCCCACCCTCGTGGACGGGGTGTAGGCCCCCTGGCCTTGATTCTTTCGCCTGTATTTTTATATTTTCCAAAAGTTATCTCCGTGGATTTTCAGGTCATTCCAAGAACTTCTATTTTCTGCACAATAAACAACACAATGTCAGTTCTGCTGAAAATACCGTCATTCCGGGTTAGTTTCATTCAAGTCATGCAAGTTAGAGTCCAAACAAGGGCAAAAGTGTTTGGAAAAGTAGATACGTTGGAGACGTATCAACTCTGCCAAGTTAGAGTCCAATTGGCAGAGGAGCACCTGCCATCGGAGCTAGTGGCAGGATGTGGCGGACGAAGCGGCGGACCTCTGACGCACCCCTACCTGGCACGTCAAATGTTGGATTTCGGGTTCCGCAAACCCTTGAGAGGTTCGAACTCTGGGGTGCATGTGGAGATCTCAACCTACCCAGCCTACTACTCTCGAAACTTCACAGCCTAGCGTGATGAACTTGAAGGGAAAGAGAGACATGACAGTTTATCCTGATTCGGGCCACCATGCGGTGTAATACCCTAATCCAGCTTTGTGGTGGATTGCCTCGAGGGGCTGAGGACGAACTAGTACAATGGTTGAATAGCCTTAGGAGGCGAGGTGTTCTTGATCTCGGGTAAGCAGATGAGGTAGAATGGGTTCTATCCTATCCTCATATCTTCTATGGATCCGATCCCCTTTCATGGTGGTGGCTAGGTCCTATTTATAGTGGCCTTGGTCCTCTTCCCAAATGTTGGCCGGAAGGGGTCCCACAACGGCCAGATTTGAAGGGAGACAACAAGTACACCCCATCCTGACTAAAGTGGTCTTCGCCTGCAAAAGTCTCTGGTCATGACACTGAGGTGGGCTCGGGGATGACCTTCGTCCTGCCGTCCTGGCGGTCTTGGTCTAGTTGCACCAAAATAGAAACCTTTGGCTGGTTCCCCGGGACTCTGCACCTGCTACTTGCCTCCCTTGCACCAAAGAGGAAACGGGTACACTGCACCTGTTGTCGCCCGCCTGGCGCCTGCCTGGCCTTGGTCATCATGGCTCACGTCAGCCAAGCCTCGTGAGGCGCACCTTTCATAGAAATCTCCGCTCCTCGGGAGCCAGCCTAAGAAGGCCGATCCCCTTGGAGGACTTGGTGTCGTCCGCCTCGCGAGGGTCTTGAGTTGTTGACGCTGAAGATGGGCCGTACATGGCCCTCGATGGAGCCACGATGTGGGCCGCAGGTAGGTAAGTCTGGGTACCCCCGTATCCAGAATGCCGACAGTCTGAAACCAACCCTAACTCTTCTTTCCACACATGCGGACTCTAAAAATAGCCTATACTCAAATATTTATAAATTACATGGGCCTGACCTGAAAATAAGGTGGTGCAGCACCTATAATAGCCTCTAGACGAAATTTATGAAGTGGCATCTTGTATATTTCATCCAAGCCTTCATTCACTCATTGTGGTGGCTTCAAAGTCCTGAAATCATCACTTGAAACTCTAGTTTTGGTCCCCTTGCGCATGCCATCATCTCAATGCTTGACCTTGCTCCAGTGTTCATCCCTCTTATCCAAGCTAGGCCCTTCATTTGTAAGCAAAACAAATGTATCCAATTTAGGTAGCATCATATTCTCATGAACATGAGAATCATTATCAAGAAAAAAAGTACCTGATAATTTAATTGGCATGCGCGAGCTCTAGTAATTGGTACAGTATATGTAGCAGTAGGGGCTGTGGGTGTAAAAATGGTATTGATGTCCTCATCACACACTAAGCATATGCATCAGGCACAACATCGGTAGCAAACTGACAAACACATCTGGCACATATGCATAACCGCAAGCAAGTAACAACAAGCTCCTCATGGCCTGCCTCGCTTAACCTCCCGACGACCCAACCCACCTCATCACCGTCATACCCCTCCTGTCTCTCTCAGTCTCCTCGCTTAACTGGACACAAAATGATCGGTAAAAGAATGTATTAAGAATCACATCGATCATATTCTTCCTTCAGTTGTACATCGCCAGTTGAAGATTTTAAATTGCTCTGAACCGAAAGTAAAGGAAAGGGACACATGCAAACGTTCTTATCATACCGGGCTTCTAAGATTGCACTAGCTATTCGCCACTTAAATAAGATCTAGAAATCATTGAAGGAACATCGATTGGGCATCACCCCATGCAACACATGTTTTCAACTATTCACCATTAGTCTAGAGGGTTGGAGAAACTGGACCATGTCGTGGAAGAAATAAAAAAAGATGATGAAGTCAACGAACAAAGATTCAACAATATCCAACCAAGTGCTTCCCTTAATTGACACATCAATTGTCAAGACATGAAGAGGGCCAACAGATAAGGCAACACCTACCCTTGCAGGTTCTTCCTTGGCGTTGGATTGGATGTCGCCGATGTAGCAAGAGGCCGGAGAGACCTTGTTCCAGTGCTCATCGCCACTGCCACCTCATTGATATGCCAAGAAACCAAAACCTAGGCAAACAAGATCCTACTAGAACTAAGAAAAGAGAAGGAGCGGGTCCCATCTCCTACAACCACAAGGAAGAAGAGATGAGATGACCGAGGCAGCGACGATGTAGAAGACTTTGTGGGGATAAGGTTGAAGGGACAAGGAGTTTGACCATTTTTCATTCTTTGTGTTTCAAAGAAAACTATAATTCCATGCATCATGTGTTCTTCTTTTTGCAACCCAACACACTTTCATTAACTCAAGGTAGAAGAGTTACAGTTGTTCTCCAAGCAAGAAAGGAGAATGCTAGGAATAAAATTAATTCACATGCATCTTCTTCTAGTGTGCCTAGCTCCACCGGCACAAAGATGTGCCAGTTGGTTAGCTTATCGACCTACATGAGCTAGAACAAAAACTATAAAAAAAACTCCAATCATGCCTTCAATATCCATCTGAACAGAAGAAATTTTGGATCGTCCTTCATCCCTCTTTTTCCATAGGTCAACAACATCTTTAGCACCTATTTCGATTATCACATTGTGAAGCCACTTGTCACATGCTAATCGCAGCCCATCCCTCACTGCTAAGGCCTCGGTCATCAAGCATTAGGTGCATGCTCGATCCACGGGGCTTGGGCTCTGACCAGGGATCCATCGTGATGACGAACACCAAACCTGGTAGCAATAGTGTGGTATGTCTCATTAAAACTTGCATCAACATTAACCTTCATTGTGTTTAGTAAAGGAGGTTTCCAGTGAGCCTTTGAAGTTATGGACACAACATCTTTCTCTTTTCCAGTGATATAGAGATCCATTGTGACATAAATGGTCCATTTGACTAAGCTAACAATCAGTGGCTTCCTTTCTCCATGTTCAATTGCATTCTTGCGACAAAAGCACTTTGCTCATCCGAGACAATTTCATTCAACATTGGTCGCCCTCTAAGAGCTGGCACCTTAGCTGCAATTTTGTAAAGGACATTACATAAAGAAATCGGTTTGTACTGAGTTAAGTCCTGAGGGGATTTTAGTTTTTGGGGTCAGCACCGAGATCATACTATTAACTTCATCATGCATTTCACCTCTATCAATAAAATGGCGTATCGCCCTACAAATATCCTCCTTGAGAAAATGCCAATATTTGATGGAGAAACCAACATTCAGTCCATCTCGTCCCGGGGATTTATCCGGGTGCATTATAAATAAGGTCGTTTCTATTTCTTTATTAGTTACCATGAGCATAACCACTCATTTTGTTGGCATTCTGGGAACCGGGGTACCCAGACTTGCCTACCCGCGGCCCGCGGCGTGGCTCCATCGACGGCCTGGTACGGCCCATCTTCAGCATCAGCAACACAAGACCCTCGCGAGGGGCCAATCCTCGCGAGGCGGATGACATCAAGACCTCCAGATGGAGCGGCCTTCTCAGGTTGGCTCCTGAGGAGCGGAGATTTCTATGCAAGCCCTCACCTCGTGAGGTTCAGATGACGCGAGCCATGACGACCAAGGCCAGGTGGGCGCCATCGGGCATAGTACAGCAATTTCCTCTTTGGTACTAAAGGGGCAAGCGCAGGCGCGGAGTCTCGAGGAATCAGCCAAAGGTTTCCATTTCCATGCAACAAGACCAAGACCACCAGGATGGCAGGATGGAGGTCATCACCGAGCCCACCACGGCGTCACGACCAGAAGCTTTGCAGATGAAGACTACCTTTTGTCAGGATAGGATGTACTAGTTGTCTCCTTCAAATTTGGTCGTCGTAGGAACCCTTCCCGCCTTCATTTTGGGGAGAGGACCAAGGCCACTATAAATAGGGCCTAGCCACCACCGTAGGACCGGGCAGATGATTGAGATCATCCTTACCCTCACCAGCTCAAGAACACACCTCCTAAGGTTGTTCTTCCACTATACTAGTTCATCCTCAGCCCACCTCGAGGCTAATCCACCAAAAAGCAGGAGTAGGGATTTACACCGCAAGGTGGCCTGAACCTGGGTAAACTGTTGTGTCCCCTTTCCCTCGAGTTCATCGAGCTAGGCTATGGGATCGACGGGTTGGCAGACTGGGGAGGTTGTGTTCTTCGCACGCACCCCAGAGTTCGAATCTATCAAGGGTTTGTGGAGCCTAAAATCTGATACATTCATTGCATCATCAACTCTTTCAGGTACCCAGGCTGTAACAGCCTGATTTTTGGCACTTTCTTTTTCTTTTGATTTTCTAAGGTTTTTGCGTGAGTTTTCATTTTCCGTGGTTGTGTGGTCTAGAAACTTCAGAAGATGAACTCTTCTTTGCTTCCAGAGTGGCTTGTCATACCCAAATCCTTCCCTAGACCTTTCCATTTCCACCTTGGACCAAATCCCAATATTCTTTTTATTGGGAATATTACTTTTCTATTAAAGGAATTATCCTTTTTGCCCTTGGTTGTGAAGCAACCTATATTTCCCTGACTCCCAAAATTCCAAATAATTCTCATAAATTGTTTGGGTCACATCTTCCTCAAATATGGAAAAATAGTTCAACTTTCATGTTTCTCATCATGCTCAAATAATTCATTCCCTATTCTGCCCTAAATGGCACATTGTGAAGAAAGTGCTATTTTCTTTTGCCCAATTGAGCCCAAACTCCTTGGGCATCTTTTCATGTCCATATCATTGCCACATGCCAAAATGCAACCTCATTTGCCTAGTAATTATTTATTAATGATTTTCCAAAGTTTCTGTCCAAAAAGAAACTTTGCGAAGGAGGTGCAAGCTAGGCATATCCAAATGAGTTGCACTTTTGCATGGTCCTTCGTATCATCATATCATAGCCTTCCACCAAAGTTGAGCTCATGTCATGCCTCCATATGAGCACAGCTTCAAATCTTTGATTCTGTCCATATTTTTAGTTTGTGAAGCAAGTATATTTTATCTTGCTCCATTATGGCTGTAAATTTTCTAGGCCTTCTCTTATCCATATAACCTATCTCCACCCAATTTGGGAATATTTCATCTAGCCATTTTCCCTCTAGAATTTTTGGAAGTTTCTGGTCAGTGGGGATGTTTATGAAGGAATTACCCTTTTGGTTTATCCAAATGGTATGAAACCTTCTTCAGCATCTTGCTATGATCAAACAACTGTTCCTTACCCAAGTTGAGCTTAAGTTGATATCCCATGTGAGAGCATCATCATCATCTTGAGTCTGGACCCTTTTGGTCAGTTGCAAAGCAATTGTATTAAGCTTTGGTCCAATTCTCTCCAAAACCCCCAGGATCATAGTCTCTCCTTAGTTACTCATCCCGGACATCACATTTGACCCCTAGCTCTTCTCAGATGATAACAGAAAGGAGGGCAAGTTTGCTACAACAAACTTCAGAGGAAAAATCCCATCGATCCAGAGCTCCTTTCTTCGATCCGTCACTTCCCCCAGCCTCAGTAACGCATGGACTTGTCACTAGACAAATCACCGCAGATGTTCTTGTCCTCATCGTGCCAGTACTGGTGGTGAACACCATTTTGGCATGCCATGGCCGCGTCCAGAGCATCGTTTTGCCTCGGCCCTGCTCATGCTCGTCGTCTTCATGCGCGTGACCCTGTCCAGCGTGTTTCCCGCATCGTCATCGTCCCCTGGACCTCTCTCCCCCTCCCGAAGCCTTCTCGCTGGCGCTCGTCGCCGTGCGCCCACGGACGCGCTGTAGCCGACTGGATCTGTTGGTGTTGTGTCTTCTTCCTTCTCTTGTCCCCGAGATCTGCCTCGTCTCTGTGACCTCTGCGCCTCGTCCGCGTCCTCCTTCGTCGTGTTCCTCTCCCCTCCCGTGATCGCTGCCATTGCCAGAGAGTTGGCCGGACCTCCTGTGGAGGCACCCAAGCCCAACCGCCTTGCCCCGCCTACATAAGCTCACCCCGCAGCCTCCCGAGCATCCCAACCGCCTCCCCCACCTCCCAGAAGCCTCCCCAGGCTCTCAAACGAGCTCGAGAAGCTCCCCTCGCCTCCCTCTGTCGCCATGGCTGCTGGCCTTCTCCTCTTAAATCGGGGCGAGTCTAGCCCTCCCTCTCCCTTCCGCCTCCTCCAGAGTACTCCCTACACCACTGCAACACTTCCCAGCCTCTCGTTTCCTCTCCAGAGCCATCGTGGTGCCACGCCCAAATCTGCCCGACGCCGCCGTCCGCCATGCTCGAGCTCGCCTTCTCTCCTGTCGTTGTTGGAGTCCATGGGTAGGATGGATGGATGCGCCTCGTCCTCGCGGTCACTCCAGTGGTCCGAGCTCCACCGGAGGTGGCCGGGGCTGCCTAGAGCATCGCTGGCGACGAGCCCCTGCTCTGCTTCGTCAGGCGAGCGCAGGATGATGAAGATGACCGCAAGCCAGGTAGGCCCAGCATCCCCCGACCCCACTCGTCAGCCACTCAGACCCCGGCCCTACCACGGCCACGTCAGATAAGTGGACGTTTATTTTTGCGAATATGTTTTCTTGTTCGAAAAGCATACTTTGGTTAACTGCAACTGAAAATACGCTTCCCTTTGCAGAAAATGCATTTTAGCCGTAGGCGCTTTTAGTTTTTCTGTTTTGGCCCAGTCTGTAAAAATTTCTATTATAGATAGGTCCGTGGCAGAAAAACTATCACAACTTTTTGCTCGAGACTCCGATTGAGGTGAAACCAACGCCCACGTCTTTGTCTCGTCGAGCCCATTCCGTTCCCGTCATTTTCACTATGGTTTGTCATATTGGGAATGAAAATTTTGCCCTTGCCCCTAATCAGCCCCCTCCGAGAGAGAACCCTTTCTGGCGATTCTTTCTGCAGCTTCACCGCACATCTTCCTAGAGCTTTCTTCATCCCCAGGAAAGCCACAACACCCACTTGCATGATGGCCATGCAGTAGCCATGGTTTTCACCTTGAACATTTAATAACTGTCTGTTTGCTTAACTGCAATTGTTATCATTGTTTTGGTACTGCTTATGGTTTCATGTTCACCTTCGTGCTCTGTTTTGATGCATCTGGTTAACTTGTGTTCTTGCTAGTATTACTTTCATGCTTGGTACCAGTACATGTTGATGTTGGTGATGGCTTCGGTGCATGACTATCGTCTGTTCCGAGTGCTGTTGCTATGCATGTTTCTTTGCATCCAGTTGGTTAAATGCTTGCATGGTAGTGTTATTATTATGTCATTGCATGGTATTTACTTCTGATGCTAGTGGTTATGCTATGCTTATGAGTAGTGTTATGCTCGTGATGCTCGTCGGTATGCCATGCTCATCTGGATAAATGATTCACCGTTGTTATGCTTAAGAGTTATGTTGCATCCATGTTTATGTTGGTATCATGCATTATTGTTGCATCATGTTACTTTCATATGACTTAGCTTTTTGCATTCAAGTTTAACCGGACTTAATTGAACTTGAACAACTGTTGGCTGAGTCATGGTGCCACTAAATCGAGGTGACCAGTGCAACCACATTTGCCTTTATGGGAAGGTCCTAATTGGGTCTATTGTCATGCCTCTCACCGGTGCCTCCAACGAGGGAAGGTTATGCGCGAGCGCTACCCTGATCAGGTAGGACGGCATAAGCCTTGTGTGCCTGTTGTTGTTATATGGATCCATGTCCCCATTTGGGACCATTTATTTTGCCACGACATTGTCCGTTGGTGCCTTTGGTAGGCACGGGGCCACTCATGACTTAGCACAGAGGGGAGTTGGTCGGAGTGACCGGGAGAGTGTCATGGCAGTAGATCAGTTTTGTAGGAATGTTGTTGGTCCACCCAAATGAGAGTATGGGAGCCTGGGTTCCGTGGTGTGGGTACAGTGTGCTAACCTCTGCAGAGTGTGTGTTTAAATCTATCGATAGCTGCGCCCGCGGATATGGGCCCGGTTCGAAGTCGGTGACACCATGGGTCAACAGTAATAATAATGATGTGCTTAATAACAACCCTGGTTCGATGATGAAAGAAGTTGGTTGAAATTTATGTGACCGTGAGAGGAACATCGTGGTATCGAGGATACCGAGTTGTTGGATATTTGTGGTGTTATGCGAGAATCACGGGTAAAGGTCAAGCTCCTTGTGGTCATGTATTGATTACTATGGTATTGTTTATACCAAGCTTGATTTGATCCTGAGATGATTGTGTGATGTCCGAGGATGGTAAGTGATCCATGTGATGGTTACGAGGTAACCCCGAATAGAGTAAGTTGGTGCATGCTAGTGTCATCATGTTGCATGTTAGTATCATCATGTTTATATGTTCATGCCATGCTCATATTGTGTTAGCAGTATCATGTTGTTCATGCCATGTTGTTCTGATGATATCATGTTAATTTTTGCTTAACCTGTAATTGCCATGCTATTGCTTTTCTTGAATGCATCTGGTTATTGTGAGCTTGCAGGTACATTCAATGTACTGACCTGGCATGTCATGCCAGTTTTTAGGACATGCCGGATATGATTGCTTGTTTGCCGTGGATTCTTTGTTTGCGAGCTAGGATAAGCGTTCCAGCCAGAGTCCCTGTGGAGTGGAGTTCACCATTGTCGTTGTTGTTCCGCTGCTAGAGTTATTCCGCTTCTTCGAGTTGTTATGCGGCTTGCATAGAGCAACAGTGGCAGGCGTAGTGTTGCCGTGTCGATGTAACCCCTTGTACCCAATATAGATTGTAATAAAGAGCTGATTTGCACTATGCTAAGTGTGCCATATTCTAGAAGACTTCTCCTCTATCTCTCGGCTGGAATAAGGGGTGTTCCAGTGTCTCTGAGCCGGGGTGCCACACCACGTCGTCACAAAATTTTGGTTGGTGTTGTCATGTGCCAAAAACAAGTCCTTACAAAATGTAATAGTTTCTTCCTCCATTTTCCCTGAGTTTGTGGCGTAAGTCCCATCAATCTTCCTTAAATGCTTGATCTTACTAGTTATATGCCTCCATTTTGCTTTCGCTTGAAAAAAAACTGTGTTTGAATCATTAGTGTGGTTGGTTTAATGGGAGCTATAGTTTTTGAAGTGTACATGTCATTATTTTCTTAAATTATGCACGGTTTTATATATTTATTGACTAACATACTAGTGAATTGTTTGAATGGTGGAGTTGGATGTTTAAATGTCTTTAGTGCAAAACCTTTGGAATTATTATAAATACATATAAAAACATGTCGATATTTAATATTTTCAAAGGAAAACACTCAAATATATAGGCTAGATGGGGCCAACACGAGGCATTATTCGCCTTCTGCCCACAGCAACGCATGAGCATCATTCATGGTATTCTTGAAGGGGACAATGTTTTATACTTAAAAATGGAAATGCAATGCCATTACACCAAGAAGGTGAAGGAAATATGCCCTAGAGGCAATAATAGAGTTATTATTTATTTCCTCATATCATGATAAATGTTTATTATTCATGCTAGAATTGTATTAACCGGAAACATGATACATGTGTGAATACATAGACAAACTTAATGTCACTAGTATGCCTCTACTTGACTAGCTCATTAATCAAAGATGGTTATGTTTCCTAACCATAGACATGTGTTGTCATTTGATTAACGAGATCACATCATTAGGAGAATGATGTGATTGACTTGACCCATTCCGTTAGCTTAGCACTTGATCGTTTAGTATGTTGCTATTGCTTTCTTCATGACTTATACAAGTTCCTACAACTATGAGATTATGCAACTCCCATTTACCGGAGGAACACTTTGTGTGCTACCAAACGTCACAACGTAACTGGGTGATTATAAAGGAGCTCTACAGGTGTCTCCAAAGGTACATGTTGAGTTGGCGTATTTTGAGATTAGGTTTTGTCACTCCGATTGTCGGAGAGGTATCTCTGGGCCCTCTCGGTAATGGACATCACGATAAGCCCTGCAAGCAATGTAGCTAATGAGTTAGTTACGGAATGATGCATTACGTTACGAGTGAAGAGACTTTCCAGTAACGAGATTGAACTAGGTATTGAGATACCGACGATCGAATCTCGAGCAAGTAACATACCAATGACAAAGGGAACAATGTATGTTGTTATGCGGTTTGACCGATAAAGATCTTCCTAGAATATGTAGGAGCCAATATTAGCATCCAGGTTCCGCTATTGGTTATTGAACGGAAACAGTTCTAGGTCATGTCTACATAGTTCTCGAACCCGTAGGGTCCGCACGCTTAAGGTTTCGTTGATAGTTTTATTATGAGTTTATGAGTTTTGATGTACCAAAGGTTGTTCGGAGTCCCGGATGTGATCACGGACATGACGAGGAGTCTCAAAATGGTCGAGACATAAAGATCGATATATTGGACGACTATATTTGGACACCAGAAAGGTTCCGGGTAAGATTGGGACAATACTGGATCTCCGAGAGGTTATCGGAACCCCCCGGGAGGTATATGGGCCTTATTGGGCCTTAGTGGAAAGGAGGGAGAAGAAGCAAAGGAGGGGGCGCGCCCCCCCCCCAAGCCCAATCCGAATTGGGAAGGGGGCCAGGCCCCCCTTTCCTTCTTCCCTCCCCCCTCTTCCTTCCCTC
>NC_057810.1:277871660-277888529 GCF_018294505.1 Triticum aestivum
CTAGGGCGCGCCACCCCCTTGGTCGACCCCCTCCTCCACTCCTTTATATACGGGGAGGGGGCACCCCATAGACACAACAATTGATCTCTCGATCTCTTAGCCGTGTGCGGTGCCCCCCTCCACCATAGTCCTCGATAATATTGTAGCAGTGCTTAGGAGAAGCCCTGCGACAGTAGAACATCAAGATCATCACCACACCGTCATGCTGATGAAACTCTTCCCCGACGTTCTGCTGGATCGGCGTACGGGGAACGTCATCGAGATGAACGTGTGCTAGAACTCAGAGGTGCCGTAGTTTCGGTGCTTGATCGGTCAGGCCGTGAAGACGTACGACTACATCAACCGCGTTGTTCTAACGCTTCCGCTTTCGGTCTACGAGGGTACGTGGACACACTCTCCCCTCTTGTTGCTATGCATCACCATGATCTTGCGTATGCGTAGGAAATTTTTTGAAATTACTATATAACCCAACAGTGGTATCAGAGCCTAGGTTTTATGCGTTGATGTTATATGCACGAGTAGAACACAAGTGAGTTGTGGGCGATACAAGTCATACTGCTTACCAGCATGTCATACTTTGGTTCAGCGGTATTGTTGGATGAAGCGGCTCGGACCGACATTACGTGTATGCTTACGCGAGACTGGTTTTACGCCGTGCTTTGCACATAGGTGACTAGCGGGTGTCTGTTTCTCCAACTTTAGTTGAACTGAGTGTGGCTACGCCCGGTCCTTGCGAAGGTTAAAACAGCACTAACTTGACGAACTATCGTTGTGGTTTTGATGCGTAGGTAAGAACGGTTCTTGCTCAGCCCGTAGCAGCCACGTAAAATTTGCAACAACAAAGTAGAGGATGTCTAACTTGTTTTTGCAGGGCATGTTGTGATGTGATATGGTCAAGATGTGATGCTATATTTTATTGTATGATATGATCATGTTTTGTAACCAAAGTTATCGGCAACTGGCAGGAGCCATATGGTTGTCGCTTTATTGTATGAAATGCAAACGCCCTGTAATTGCTTTACTTTATCACTAAGCGGTAGCAATAGTCGTAGAAGCAATAGATGGTGTAAACGACAACGATGCTACGATGGAGATCAAGGTGTCGCGCCGGTGACGATGGTGATGATGACGGTGCTTTGGAGATGGAGATCACAAGCACAAGATGATGATGGTCATATCATATCTCTTATATTGATTGCATGTGATGTTTATCCTTTATGCATCTTATCTTTCTTTGGTTGACGGTAGCATTTTAAGATGATCTCTCACTAATTATCAAGAAGTGTTCTCCCTGAGTATGCACCATTGCGAAAGTTCTTCGTGCTGAGACACCACGTGATGATCGGGTGTGATAGGCTCTACGTTCAAATACAACGGGTGCAAAACAGTTGCACACGCGGAATACTCAGGTTAAACTTGACGAGCCTAGCATATACAGGTATGGCCTCGGAACACGGAGACCGAAAGGTCGAACGTGAATCATAAAAGGGGTTTACAGGGAGGCAGTATTGGATTAGAATCACTTCTGCATTACAAAGAAAATCTCACTTGTTTTTATGTTTTCATGCATGTCAGATATTGAACATTATCAAAATGAATATGAGAATGGGTGCACAAGAGGAATATTGCAGAACAATCCACTGGCTAACAAACTTGGCATGGTGGAGGATGGCCTATCTTATTCACCCATCAAGGTGCTTGCTCTAACTTTGCAAAGTTGTATTGGTCGAACATATTTTGCATCTGACCTCTTGCATTACTTCTACTTTATTACACTACCTGCTTAGTTTAAGCATCATATATGAGTATATGCCATACCTATCCATTTTCTGTACCTATTCCATGTGTCGTCACACTATGTTTTTCCAGTCAAATGTTTTTTCTTTCGTAATAGATGTCCAAAAGGAAGAGGGTGAGTGTACATCCTCAATTAGTACAAACTAGGTATTTGGAGAAGGTAGTGATACCTGTTAAATCAGATAGATCAGCAGCCACAGAAAACACAGGCCCAACTGTACCACACTTTACCTCTACTCTAGTGGCCAAACCCCTATTAGAACTGCTGGGAGCCCAGCGTTAGGTACTGTCTATGATATCAATTCAAAATTTGAACTCCTAAATTTCTGCTTATGCCTTACCTTCTCTCTTGTATGAAAACTAATTTCAGATGAATCTCCTTGCTCAAAGGATCATACGATCTCAAAACAATATTGGGCTCTGCATTGCTCCTGTCAGTACCTCTCTCCCTTTTGCCTTGTAACGCTGTACTTAATTAATTGCTATTCGATTATGTATCATCAGTCTGCACCTGAGCTTCATTATCCTCTGTTTCTTCCAATATTATTTGATCTAGATTTACTCTTTGCAAACTGTAGAATAATGGCAACGCTTATAAAGAATTTTCTTTGGGGAATTTATTGAATTATCCTTCCATCAACATGGAGAAAGGCTTTGTCCAGCCCGTGTTAACATGTAATGTAAGTTCATCCTTCTCAAGCCTTCAAACTTTGTTCTAGTATAGATTTGGATAGGCATCATTTCCTCCACTGCTATTTTCTTTGCTATTTACATCTAATTGGATGTTTGCAACAACTACCAGTGTCAAATTGTAGTTGTAAAAACATGTTCCTTATGCAGAACAGATCCATTTATTTTCTTATATAATTGTGAAACCTGTTATGTATCTCCTTGTTTCTCTTTTAGAGTCGTATCTCTTACGCCAGGCAGAACTTTAGGGAAGATAGTGAGCCAAACCATCTTGAGGACAGCGAGATGACCCCAAGGTCCTGTCTTGATGAAGACAGTGAGTTGAAGCTACTCACCAGCAGGTGTGAGACAACCTCTATGCAGTCACTACCTCAATCAGTTCGACTTCTTCAGTCTCGACTTAAAGCGGAAAGGCTCGCTTCAGCTCAGC
The DNA here is from genome assembly GCF_018294505.1 of Triticum aestivum. Classification (NCBI taxonomy): domain Eukaryota; kingdom Viridiplantae; phylum Streptophyta; class Magnoliopsida; order Poales; family Poaceae; genus Triticum; species Triticum aestivum. Next base: position 277,874,578 of record NC_057810.1, read on the forward strand.
TCCGACTTGAAGTCAAAGATGCAATGAAGATGTCAGAGGACTGCCGTGCGCACCATCATGCCATAAATCTAGTGTTGATGCATCTATCGTTGACACAACAGAGGTCTACTCAGCGTCTTCGGCTGTTTGGGGGGCCCGACCTGGCCAGGCCTAGTGCCTTCTGAAGTGCTCTCAGTTTTGTATATTCTTTTGTCGGCGCGTTTATTTGCACTGGTGGCGAACTTTGATGCCCAGTGGATGTAATATATGTGATAGCCGTGATAGCCTAGCGTAAGTTGCTTGCTTATTTATTTCCTTGTTATCTTGTTTATTTGTTTGCTTGTAGTCATTGCAGTTCTTTTTCCACGGTTTGCTAGTGGCTGCAATAACCTATTTTTTAAAACTAGGCCACAATAACCATGGGCTAATATTTACTGTAGTGACATTGGGCCTCCTACGGGTCGTAGAAACAATGGGCCTTCTACGGGCTGTAGAAACAGTGGGCCTTCTACGGGCCGTAGAAACAATGGGCCTTCTACGGGCCGTAGAAACAATGGGCCTTCTGCGGGTCGTATCATCAATGGGCCTTATACGGGCCTTATGATCGATTGGCCAAACATGGGCCAATAACAGGCTGCATTATGGCCGTAAACGGGCTAGAGTTGGAATCATCCGTTCATGTGCCAACCATAACGGGCCATCGTTAATAGGCCGTATTTGATGACGCTATGAAAACGGCCCAACGTATTAACGGACCACAAACGGGCCGACTGTAACCACGGGCTAAATTTGGCCCACAAGCAGAAAATGACAGTAGCGGGCTGTAAGTAAACGAATGCTGGAAATGAGCCCAAGAATAAATGGGCTCTTAGAAGGCCGAAAGATAACATGGGCTGGAAATGGCCCAACGGAATAACGGGTCGTTAATGGGTATAAAGTGATACATTGTTCATTACGGGCCAGTTTCACTACGGGACGTTAATGGGTGTAAAGTGATACACTGTTCATTACGGGCCAGTTTCACCGCGGGCCGTTAATGGGCCAAGAGTTACAAAGGGCCTCATATGGGACGAAAGACATCATGGGCCATACATGGGCCAGAAGTGAAAATGGGCCAGAATCATATTGGATTGCCCAGATGACGTTACTAGGCCTAATTCGGATAGGGCATAACGGGCCTTGGGTTAGCGGGCTGTAAATGGGCTATATGCGAATAGGCCATTAACAGGCTTTCCATGGGCCGGCCCCGCCACCTTTTGACCAAGTCAAACGGGCCAGCCTTTTCACAGGAATGGGCCTCTGTTGAGTCGTGCCACATGCCGACGTATCATAGGCACCTTCTGTCCAATGAGTGGATGACATCTATCCCAACGATGAGCCGACACGTGTTTCCTCCAGCCAATGATGATTTTACACGTGGAAAATCCCCATTGGTCGGGGCTGTTAACGGGTTATCGGATCCAAAACCCGACCCGATAGCTTAACGGCGTTCCGTTACGGTGGATGCCACGTGTCGGTCTCCCTTGACGAAAGCACTTCTGTGACGCGCGATTTATCATCATGGAAGTGGACACTTCCGTGATGATAATTTTGGTAATGTCATGGAACACTTCTGTCATAAAATCGTCATGGATGTACATGCATGACAAAAAACGCGACCTATTGTGACAAACACGTATCATCACGGAAGTGTATTTTTTGTAGTGTTGCACACGGGTCAAGCAAAACAACCGTTTGCATTGAAGGGGTGCAGAAATCCAGCTCGGCACATTTTCCCTTGGCTTCCTAGGGAAGCTGTCGGTTTGCATATGGGTGTTCTAACTAAAACGTTTGCTATGAGTGTTTTATATTTAAAAACCATTGACGTTTTTTTCAAAAGAAAACCGTTTGATAAGTCTGTACATTAAGAGAGAAAAATGCAAGTTCGTTCAAACCATATCTTTCATTCAGTCACACTGCGAATTTATATTCATATGATCGAGAATTCGAGATACAGTATTAAACCCCAAAAATACTATTTCGGGCGGTGGCGGAGGCGGCGTGCCGCACCGTTGTTGTCGTTGTCGTCCTACGGGACACCATTGTTAAAGTCTTCAAGGCAGCACAAAATGTTCTTCACGTGTAAATAAAACATCATGTCGTCGCATGATCGACGGGCGGGGCGCGGGAGGACGGCAACTGGCACCGCTGAGAGGTCGCGGTCGACGGCAGCATCCCATGGAAGTCAAAGAGCTCATTTCCCAGCGAGCCTACGCAGCGTACAGCTCGCACACTTCCTGGTGAGCCTACGCATTGGGGGACAGCTTGCACGCCTCTCGGTCGGCCTGCACACCGGACTGCGCTCACACGCCTCCCATTCAGCCAAGGTCAAGTAGATCTCTGCATGGCACCTCCTACAGCCATTAAAACCAAGACACATGGCGTCACGTGAATGGTTAACAGAACGCACACAGTTTGAATTATACAAATATTTGAGATATTAAAGTGGTAGCTATTTTTTCAAAATGCCTTTGTTGGCTGTCATTATTCGAGTGTGCCTTCTCTCAAAATGGACACGAAAAATTCCACAGCATGTCGGGTGCCAGTCCATGATAGCATGGCAAGTTTCATGAATTTCAGACGAGTTTTGGATTTACTAGAATTTAAAAACCAGGCATCTCAATGTTTTGCCGGCAATCAACGGTTCCCTGGTGTTTGAAATTCATTCCCATTTCTTGCATGGGACCTAAGCATGCACCCAAGGACACATATTTGATTTTTCAACCAATTTATATGCACTGGAGCATATGCATGTGGTTCAAATTTGAATTATGCACATAAATGCATTGAAAACTCAGTTAATGCATAAAAATGTCCAAAGGAACCCCGAAAAATCCAAAAAATTGACACAACACTCCTGTTGTTCTATGTTGACATGAGAAAAAAATTGAAAGCAATAAGAGGAAATCGATATCGTTTTGTCCCCAAAGGTGGGACGTTCCCTACCGAAACCATCATGCTTGTTGTGAGAAGCTCTGGTTTGTGAGAAGCATATACCCGAACCTATCCCAAATGGGACAATTTTTTTACCACGGCATGTTGATGCCGCTCCATGATAGTATGCCAAGTTTCATGAATTTCAGACGAGTTTTGGGTTTACTAGAATTTAAAAACCAGGCATCTCAACGTTTTGCTGGCAATCAACAATGCCCTGGTGTTTGAATTTCATTCCCATCTCTTGCATGGGACCTAGAAATTCACCCAAGGACATAGATTAGATTTTTCAACCAACTTTAGTGCATTGGAGCATGTGCTTGTAGTTCAAATTTGAATTATGCACATAAAATGCCTAGAAAACCTAGTTAGTGCATAAAAATGTCCAAACAAACCCCAAAAAATAACAAAAATTGACCAACGCTCCTGTTGTTCTATGTTAACACTAGAAATTTTTTGAAAGCAATAAGATGCAATGGATATTGTTTCATCCCCAAAGGTGGGACATTCCCTATCGAAAACCATCATGCTTGTTGTGAGGAACTCTAGTTTGTGAGAAGTTTACACCCGAACCTGCCCCAAATGGGACAATTTTTTTACCGTAGCATGTTGGTGCCGCTCCATGATAGCATGCCAAGTTTCATGAATTTCAGACGAGTTTTGGATTTACTAGAATTTAAAAACCAGGCATCTCAACGTTTTGCCGGCAATCAACAATGCCCTGGTGTTTGAATTTCATTCCCATCTCTTGCATGGGACCTAGAAATTCACCCAAGGACACATATTAGATTTTTCAACCAACTTTAGTGCATTGGAGCATGTGCTTGTAGTTCAAATTTGAATTATGCACATAAAATGCCTAGAAAACCTAGTTAATGCATAAACATGTCCAAACGAACCCCGAAAAATCACAAAATTTGACACAACACTCCTGTTGTTCAATGTTGACACTAGAAAATTTTTGAAAGCAATAAGATACAATGGATATCGCTTCGTCCCCAAAGGTGGGACGTTCCCTATCAAAAACCATCATGCTTGTTGTGAGAAGCTTTGGTTTGTGAGAAGCTTATACCCGAACCTGCCCCAAATGGGATGATTTTTTACCACGGCATGTTGATGCCGCTCCATGATAGCATGCCAAGTTTCATGAATTTTAGACGAGTTTTGGATTTACTAGAATTTAAAAACCAGGTGTCTCAATGTTTTGCCAGCAATCAACAGTTCCCTGGTGTTTGAAATTCATTCCCGTCTCTTGCATGGGACCTAAGCATGAACCCAAGGACACACATGTGATTTTTTTAACCAACTTTGGTGCATTGGAGCATGTGCTTGTAGTTCAAATTTGAACTATGCACATAAAATGACTAGAAAACCCAGTTAATGCATACAAATGTCAAAATGAACCCCGAAAAATCACAAAATTGAACACAACACTCATGTTGTTCTATGTTGTCACTAGAAAAAGAATTGAAATCAAGAAGAGGCAACGGATATCGCTTCGTCCAGAAAGGTGAAACATTCCCTATCGTAACCATGAGGCTTGTTGTCAGAAGCTCTGGTTTTTGAGAAGCTTATATACGCCAACCTTCCCCAAATGGGATAATATTTTTACCACTCCATGTTGATGTCGTTCCATGCTAGTATGTCAAGGTTCATAAATTTCAGACGCATTTTTTCGATTTACTAGAATTTAAAAACCAAGTATCTCAATGTTAGCGTCCGAGCGACGGTGGCAAGGTGTTTGACATTCATTCTCATTTCCTGCATGGGACTTAAGCATGTAACCAAGGACACACATACCAATTCTAAACCACTTTATATGCACTGGAGCATGTGCATGTAGTTCAAATTTGAATTATGCACATGAATGCATAGAAAACTCAGTTAATGTATAAAAATGTCCAAGCTAACCCTGAAAACTCCCAAAAATGACACAACACTCGTGTTGTTCTATGTTGACACGAGCAAAATTTAGAAAGTAAGAAGAGGCAACATATATCGTTTGTCTACCAAGGTGGAATGTTCCCTACCGAAACCATCTGGCTTGTTGTGAGAGAAGCTCTGGTTGCGAGAAGCTTATACCCAAACCTGGACCAAATGGGAAAATATTTTTACCATGACATGTCGATGCCCTTCCATGATATCATGTCAAGTTTCATGAATTTCAGCCGAGTTTTCGATTTACTATGATGTTAAAACCATGTATCTCAATGTTAGCGGCTGAGCGACAATGTCAAGGTGTTTGACATTCATTCTCATCTCTTGTATGTGACCTAAGCTTGCAACCAAGGACAAACATTTGATTTTGCAACCCGTTTTCAGGGAGTGGAGCATGTGCTTTGATTTTGAATTGTGCACCTGAAATTGCTAGAAAACCAATTTAATGTATAAAATTTCCAAACGAGCCCTGAATAATTACAATTTTTTTACGACACACATATAGTTGCATGTTCACTGCAGATAAAAGGTCTAGCAATTCAAACACTGTCCATTGCCGCTGTGACCCCATTACATAATTCAAATCAAAATGAAAAATCAAGTAGATCCCACACAGTTTATTGTCACCAACCGTGTGAGATGCAGTACAAAATATCCTGGAGCACCGTTGGTGTATATTACGCCTATGGCTTACACCAGAAGGTGCGTCGGCTACAGTCCACAGCCGGCGTGTCAAGCACACTAGCTCGCTCCCCAAATACTCTCGCCTCTGCATCCCTCGCAATCTCAAAAATATCTGCTCGCCCTTATCCAAATTTTCAGTAACCCCGCCTTGTTACTTCCGCCTAGAAAAAATTTCAGTTGTCGCGGTATTTCCTCAAACACCACATTACCCCCCCCCACACACACACACAATGGAACCTCCACACACACCACACACTCCACAAAACTTGCGCTCACTGACACACACCACCACCGTAACCATTGGTAGGTCGCCCCCATCGCTGCCGCCTCCATCCTCAACCTCTGCCTGTGTGCCGAGGAGCTCGAGGATCCAATGGCCCAACAGAGGTTTATCACGGCCTCTTCTCCTGACGCCGGCGAGGTGGCCGCCAAGGTGTCCCCGTCGTCCTCCGTGGGTTCTTTATCGATCCTCGTCGCCGGTCCCCCGATCCGCCAGCCTCCGCGCCCCTACGCCGGTTCGAGGACTTCCCCGTCCTCCCTTGGACCTGGCAGCCGACGAGGTCCTACCTCGGGGTCCGATAATAGCGGTGGGGGACGTGGGTCGCCGAGATTACATATCGGGAGACCCACACCTGCCGGTGGCTCGGTAGCTTCCACACGGCCGAGCTCGCGGCCATGGAGTACGACCGCTGGCAGGTCCTCTACCACGGGGCGGTGGCTAGGCTCAATTTCCCCTTTGGCACACGTCCGGTCCACCTCGTACCGCCGGAGCCAGGGGTAGTGAGCTCGGCTATGGCGTGGGAGGACCGCGAGGCGTGGGAGCGCCTCGAGGCCGAGGCCGCCGACGAGGCCTACATGCAAGAGCTCAGCCGCAGCACACGGAGCTCCTGGAGGCGGAGCGGGCGATCTTTGCCGGCGCAGAGGGCGGCGAGGTTATCGCGCTCTCCTCCGATGACGAGGTCGAAGGCGGCAATGACGGCGGCGTGGACGGTGGCAAGATTATCGCGCTCTCCTTCGATGACGAGGTCGAAGGCGGCAAGGATGGCGGCAAGGACGGTGGTGAGGTTATCGCACTCTCCTCCGATTACGAGGTTGAAGGCGGCAAGGACGGCAGCGCGGAGGGTGTCCAGGTGGGTGGCGAGGATGAGGAGATCGACATCAACGAGTGGAGGAGTGCCTTCCCCCAACGACCCCGATGACGGCACCGGCCCGGACCCGGCTCGTGGCACACCATACCTGACGAGGAAGGAATGGCTCGATCTCTACTTCGACCGAAAGTAGTTTAGCTTAGTTTAAATTTATGTTTTATGTTCGGTTATGCAAAACTATCTATGTTTATGTTTGAATGCATGATACTTTCGGTTGAACCTGCTTTGAACTTGATCAAATTGAAGTTTACAACATTAAGTTTAGGCGATCGACTAGAAACGGCCAAAAATTGCTGGAGTATATATATATATATATATATATATATATATATATATATATATATATATATATATATATATATATATCCACTAATTGTTTTAGTCCTTTATCTTTTAAAGGATCGACTAGAGATGGCCTTATGCCTTGTTTATTTCAGTTCTTCACAATGTGATGCTCTATATGTGCAACTATTTGCCGTGCAATTCAATTTCATCAATAAAAGTTTCAACAATACCATGAATTACGATATTTGGATGATGTTAAGGATATTGTAGTTAACATGCCTTTTCGTTTTTTTAACAATAACTAGTGTACTTTAGACCTGCACAATACCAGTTTGAATGACTATTTGCTTGTTTATAAATGTTATGCCTGATGCAGTTAACACACCTTTCCACTTCTTGTTTTGTTTAACTAGCGTGCTTAAGCCTGCACACTGAAGCTATCATTTGTAGATTATGTTGTCTACTATGGATATATTTGGTTGATGTTTAGACTGTTATGCTTAACATGCCTTCATATGTACTCATACAGGACAATATTGAGAACAATGTTGTTTTTTCCATCGAGGTTAGTTTCATCGCATTGCTTATATGTACTCACTGTTCAGGATCTCGGTAGCTGGTACCATATAGCCAGGGGGCTGATAAGGGATTAATCGTCGAATTGGAAATTTCAATGAATATATCTGTAACCCATTTATCAGTAGGTTAACTAGGCCATATTTAATATATCTGAGGCTACATATCAACATGCATTGTAATGAATGACTAAATATGCAATCTCAGGCTACATAGCAACAAGGAAGAGTGTTACCTTAATGTTCGTGTTACCTTAATGTTCTGATGATGTCTATATATATGTGTATACAATCTTATATAATGGTCTGGAGGGAGTGTTGTACTATATCATTTTGCAATTGTTGTTTAGCTTCTAATATTAACTTGGTGCTTTTAGGTACACAAGTCATTGCCAAAGATCCACACTTTGACCCTTTTTGCGTATGTGACAATGAGATATTCATGAACCAGCATCAAGTGAGGAAACTGATAAAGATTGTTAAATGGGTCAAAAGATGTCAATAGAACTATATGTTTTCACTTTATCCAAGACAACAGTGAACTGCAGGATGGTAAGTAAGAACCTTGTAGCCTTGTTTTTACTGCCCGTAATGAGTTGTATTAGATGACAATGTCTGAATCTTTTTTCCTTTGCAGTGGATCCTGAAGAAGTTTACTCAAGATTACCTCTCAAACTACATGATTAGCGGGCGGCCATCACAAGGGGTTGGACTAGAGTCGTGCGTGCCTTCTGCATCTAGGAGAGCACAATAGGGCCATTCCGCTACACTTTGTTCAGCAACCAGAATGTATGTCACCTCTTTCTTTACCATCTGCAATAGTACAAGTATAGAACCCTGGTTCATCATTCTTTATTTGGTGCTTATGTAATTCTTAAACATATGTACCTATGAATTGAATAATGCATTGGTTGTTCGAACCTGGTGGATATGAATAAAGTTATAGCCTACTTTTAAGTTTAAATTAGGTACAATTTTAAATAGCAGCAATTAAATTAGGGCGAAATTCCGGTGTTCAGGTCATTACGACGCACACGGTTAAAGCACAGCGTGTGCAATATACATCATAATCTGACACGGTTCACGGAGTGGAAACGTGTCTAACAATGCACACAGATGCTGGTTGCAAAGCGTGTGTGATGTCAGACACTATCACATACGATGCGGGAAAACTAAATGTGTGTGAATGTCTACCTCTCATACACGGTTTATAATCATGAACTGTCTGTGATGTGCCAGGCATCATAAACGTAGAGTCGTGCCTAGAATCTGCCTGGGCCTGAAATCTGCCTGGGTTTAGGTAAAAACCAAAAAACTTCGACTGCGATGGCAATGCCAGCACAAACGAGTAGCAAGGATGAATCATTTCGGATATGCGAGACATCGGAAACGGTTATAGAGGGGCAATTGTATGCATCAAGGCTCCCTATCCCCGATGGTTTCTGGGTCGTGTGGGAAGAACCCCCTAATCACCCACACTCACTAGGCGACAGTTCCAAATCCCATCGCGGAAAGGGGTTTTAAACCGTTTGTATAGCACCGACGCGTACTAGTGACACATCAAATTTCCTTGTGAAATTATTACGATGGCTTGTGCTATTTTTCATGGACAAGTTACATGACCACTCGAAGGCCCTATGCGCCAACTTCATCGCTACATAGACTCGGTCACCATACTGGTCTTAGCGCACCACAATACCGACCTTGATGCTATGTTGACTTCAAACACATCCGGCCGACCCCTCTATGGAATCCTCTTCATCGTATCAATGAGATAGACCTCGTCAGGCATGAGACAGATAAGTCACTTTTGCAATCAAACTGCACAGTTCACTCCTTTGCGAGTTTGCCTCTTTCGAGCATCACTCGGAAGCTCCTCCTCCCCTTTACCCGAGTCCGACTCGATGAATGACAATTTATCCCTTCAAAACTATATTAATCTTGTTCCGACAGGACCGCAGTCGAAGCCAATAGTATGCTCGGGGGCTACGCCGCACTCGAGGGCTGCAGCTCATTCAGAATCACACTCTCCTGAGTGATCGAGTACTTTGACACCAATCAAATCCTTCACTTCAATGAGTGACCTTCACTTCAATGAGTGCACTCGGACCTGCTACTTCGTTAAATTGCATGATCACTCAGACGCTCTATGCGCCATCTCCGTTGCTACTCAGAATCAGTTGGCACACTGATCTTCTCGCATTGTAACCACGTTACACCGACCTCGTCATTGCATCAGCTTTGAAAGCATCCGACTAACTCCTCCGAGGACCATTTTCGCCATTTGATGGCACATGCCTTTGCCTTAGCCGCCCCGCGCCATCACTCGGCCGCCCCGCGCGTCGCCACTCGGTTCTTCACATCGTCACCACTCGGCCACCCCGCGCGTCGCCACTCGGTTGTGCATGTCTTCAGCACTTGGCTGGACATGTAGTCCTTCACTCGGCCGCCCCGCGCGTTGCCACTCGGTTGTGCACGTCTTCACCACTCGGCTGCCCTGCGCGTCACCACTCGGTTGTGCATGTCTTCACCACTCGGCCGCCCCGCGCGTCACCATCAGTTGGACAAGCCTTCACCACTACACCCTCAAGATAGGAATGACTAAGTTACTCATATGATCAAACATCATATCTTACTCTGTAGCAAGCTTACCTCTTTCGAGCATCACTTGGGGGCTGCGCAAAGCCGTGGGCCATGCCGCCCTCAAGGGTTACGCCAATTTGATGATCACATCAGGAATATTTTTCTGGCCATACATGCTCGGTCCGCCAAAGATCCATAAGGGTAACGCCGTCCACTCGTACGATCGCTCAAATCATTAATTGGAGTCATCTTCAGGACTACAAAATAGTGAAAACGACGCTCCGCAACGAATACACTTGGCCCTTATTCTAGGCTCCAAGGCATCAGTTTCGCAAACTTGGACTCAGAGATGGCATGTGCTAGTGTTCCCCCGGGATAATGAGTGGCCTCTCTCCAGAGAGTCAGCCCGCACACTAGCTTCGCCACTCGGATTTCATGGCACGTCCACGTCAGACCACTAGTCTATCTCCTCTGGGAGACATATGAGTGCCACCAAGTTTTTCCTTCCAGTCAACATACCCCGATCAGTCGGGAAGCAAGTCCACTTGGACAAATACCCCTTTCATGCAAAAGGGTGAAAACGAACCTCCTCTACGGATATAATGTACTCTTACAAATACCCCTTTCATGCAAAAGCTAATAGTCAATGTAAGAAGTACCACTGGAACGATTACTCCCTGGATTGTCCTGCTTTTTTTCTACAGTCGGCAGTTCCGGGGGCGAATTCATTCATCGTGCCGAGGGCACGAAGATTCGCCTGCTTGACCCAGTTTTAGGCTGAATTTATTTACCGTGTCGAGTGCACGAAGATCAATCCGACTGATTCAGCTCCAGGCTCAGCTTATTTGTCGTGCCAAGTGCATGAAGATCCATCTGATTGACTTAATTTCAGACTAAAAGGTATTTACCGTGCCAACTGCATGGGGGATTACAAGGAGACTTAAACCCTCTGACAGACTCATCTAGTCTGACAAAGGCTCGGGGACTACACCCAGTGAGTGCACTCAGTGTGCCCCCACTAGAAGAGAACTCAGAAAGAAACATTTTTCTTGATGCAAGACCAGCTCCAGATCACTCAAGTACTACTCGACTTCTGAGTCAAGGAGAAACAAGCTAGACCAATACCAGATCCTCAAGTACTACTCGACCTCCGAGTCGGAGAGGAACAAGTTTGATCAGTACCAGCTAAGAAGATTTTTAGTTCTCTCAGACCCCTGCCGACTGCCACAGTCGACAGTGGTCTCGGGGACTACACACAGTGGGTGCACTTAGCATGCCCCACTGGTGTAATCTCCACTCGGTATGGCCTGACCGGTCTGAGTGACGAACAACAAACAAACAAGTTCAAAGGCTCCCATCGGCTACCCAAAAAATTGCTATAATTGAGTTTAACGCTCCTCCTTGGACTTGTTTTGAGCCTTCTTATAGGACTCAAAGCTTGAAACTCATAAGTTTGGATCTAGAGCCGACTCATATTGATGTTCCTCCGGGATAAGAATGGCATCTCTCCGGGAGAGCAGTCCATGCGTCGATCTTGTTGCCCGGATTTAATGACACATACATACTCTGGTCACGAGTTAACCTAACCTCTTTCAAGAGATGATCGAGTATCACCAAGTTGCTACTCACGGGCACTTACCCTAGATCAGTCGGGAAGCACAGTGCCAGAATCCATTGAGATTTTGTTCAAACCTTGGTTGTCTGAAAGCATGATGAGGGTACCGAATATTTCTGTAATCACTCTGGCCAAATTGTGTCTTTCAGAAACTCGTTCTGCAAAATCACAACCGATTTGGGGGATAATGTTGGGGAGACACATAATAGGTAGGCCGTCGAAGGGTCAAAATATCACAAAGCATGGGGTCCACACATGAGGTGGGTCCAGATAAATCCCATTCGTACATACTACCCACTCTGACATATCGACGTACCATCCACTCGAATGGCAGGCAACCACTCGGCAATATGATTCACTCAGATATGCGAAGACCAATAGTCGGCAAGGCAGTTGAAGCATTATACTAGTAGTAGGCTAACATTATGGCATTCATGCTCCACCTTGTAACATAAGGGGTGAGGGGGTGGCGCACTCCATATAAGCCACCCCCACCACTAGACTCGGGGGGCAGGCCCTCATTCTCCCTCTTTATGACCATTAGTCTCAGGACTTAGCATGGGATCCGTTCCCCTCGCTCCCTCTCTCAGATATACCATGTAACTCTGTGTTCATGATAGATAAAAGAAAGCCTCTCCGCAGCACAAGACGTAGGGTTGTTATCTCCACCGTGAGAGGCCCGAACTCGCTAAAACCATTGTGTCACCCATTTGCATCTCGTTAGATCATGCTCCCTTACACTACCCATCTCTACTGTCGGAATCGTTCCCGTGACACTGCCCTCTTGTGACAGCCTGGATTTTGCCTTCTCTCTTTTTCCGGACTTTATTTGCCCTTGCTTTGGATTTGAGTTTTTGGAATCAATTCAAATGGACTTAGCACTTGGGCATGCCCTTGACTTTCACCCAAGTGAACCATCGATCTCTCATTCAACATTCTTTCTCTGAAAAATCCCAAAATGGCCCAAGGAATATTTTTCATAAAAGAAAAATATTCAAATTCTTCTCTGAAACTCATTTCAGAAACTAGTGCTCCGAAGCAACCCTCATTTTTATTGCTCCAAAAATCTTGAGATAATTCCTAAATATTCTTTGAACCTTGGCCCACCTTCCTGAGCAAAAATATTGCATGAATTTTTGGAATATTTTTGCTACAGAAAATCATTTCACTTCTGGCCCCAAAATGCACTTTTGTACAGCAAGTGTATTTTTCTTTGATCCAATGGAGCTGGTTTTTCTTGAGCCTCATTACCCTCCTAAGAAAAGCTTAACCCTGGGAGATCAGCCCTAATCACCTTCTAGAAGCTCTCCAAACTTGGCGACCAAGTTTCTGACCAGAAACTTGCCATCTAGCTCAAGTCTCATCTGGTCGGCCTGGCAATGAGCTATCAACTTTCCTAGACCTAACACTGCACGAACATTACCCCAGACATGGTTTGGCCGCGCATGGGCGTCGTCTTGACCATGCCAACATGGTGACCGTGTGAGGACATGGGCCCTAGCATGTGTTCGACGCACTCTGCGATGCGCTAGTGCCTCTGTTCGGCGCATGCTCTATCCAGAGCTCGCTAACGACTGCCGCACCGTGCCACCAGCCTCAACTCATCACCATTGGCCTCTCCTTGGCGCTCACCGATGCCGGAGATGCCGCGGCAGGCACGGGCACGTCGTGGCCAAGAGCCATAGTGCACCCCGTGCCCCTGTCTTCTTCCTCCTCTGCTTCATGTGCTCGTCCGCAAGCTGCAACAGCACTCGCATGATCGCTGAGCATTTCCACCCCTCGCTGGCGCCCTTCGTCGTTGCTCGCCGGATTCCAGAGAACTCCGGCGGAGCCACGTACCCCCCTCCTCCGGCTATATATTGAGCCCCTCCCACCGCTCCGAGCCTTCAAACCTCACCACCCAACCACCATGACCCCATAGCATAGCCGCAGCCCGGCCGGGCAGGCCTCTGGCCGCCGTCCCCAACCCGAGCTCGCTGGCGACCCCCGCAGCCCCTCCACCTCACTCCAGATCCCCTCGAGCTTGATCCACCCCTAAGGCGCATCCTTGGAGGTCCACTGGTGCCGTCTGGATGCATTGGAGCCCCTGGAGCTGCCCCTCTCCATTGTCTTCTTCCTCTCCTGCGGATCCCGACCGCAACCGGCCTTGCGATCTTGATTGCGGGCAGCTCC